>NC_056731.1:1647726064-1647998564 GCF_019279795.1 Protopterus annectens | reverse complement strand
AGGAATTTACTATAACAGAAATGGAATTCTTTGATGGCACTAAATGTGCAATAGCTACAAAAGATGGTTTTAATGTTTACAATTATTCACAAATAAGCATTAATGATGTACATATGTCTCTTTTTTCAAAAGGTTTTTCTTTTGTACCGAATTTTAGACAGGATGTGGCCAAGGTCCTTACTAACTTAAAATTGTTTACAAGGCAATTAAATTTGAAATTGTTCTTTAATGACAAACAAGGGAGTATTAACATTCAAGTACCTAGTTTAAAAAGGAAAAGTACTTTTATTCCACCAGCAAACACCAGTAATACTATTTTTTAAATTGTATGTGAAAATGAAATAGGTGCTATCATGTTGAGTGGTACACCAAACATTGACAACTTAACTAGTGATGAAAGGCACATTTTAAGACACTTGAACGATCAGTGCCCGATTAGAGTTATGAAACCAGACAAAGGTGGGGGGAGGGGGGGTTGTCATAACAATTAAAGAAGATTATGTATTCAAAATGTATGAGTTGTTGTACGACAGTAACACTTATGAGAGAATATCTATTAATGAACTGAGGAGAGCATACAGAAAAATAGACTTGGTCTTGTTTGACTGTTTAAGTCAGGATGTGATAGACCAACTTGAACACAAGTTCATGACTGGATTTTCCATTGATCCCACACATCTTTGGGATCCTGAAAATCCACAAAAATTTACACAATTCTCCCATTCAGACCAATTGTTGCAGTGACAGGGTCAAAAACCGAACCAATAGCTGCATACATTGATTTCTGGTGTAAAAATTTACTTAAATATTACAAGCACATTCTAAAAGATTCATGACACTGTTTAGAAACACTAAGAGACATTTGTATTACAGGAGAGTTTGTATTCATCACGGTAGATGTAATGAATTTATTTACAACAATACCACATAAAGAAGGGTTGGTGTTGTTTGAAGAAGCCCTTACGGGGAAGGATGATATACACAATGTTAAAACATTTTTACTGGTGGAACTTAAGGAATTAGTACTAAACAACAACTTTTTGTTGTTTGAAGGTGAACTTTTTCACCAAATTTCAGCTGTAGCCACAGGAGCCAAATACACAACAATATATGCCAACTTTGTGCTGGCGCAATGGGAGGAAAAACAAAAGTTTTATGACAAAGTCATTACATGGTTAAGGTTTTTGGATGACATTCTCATCCTGTGGAGGGGTAAAGATGCTGAGTTTGGTGATTTTATGGAGTACTTAAACACCACCATGACATTCTTACAATTTACCCATAAAATTGGGAAAGATATGATAGATTTTTTAGACATCTCCCTGACTTGGGATAAAATTAACAACAAAATGAACTCTAGGGTGTGCAGAAAAGATGCATACTCTAATTCACTGCTTCATTATGACAGTTGTCATCCAAAGCATCAAAGGAAAAGTGTAGTAAAAGGACAGATGGTCAGAATCTCAAGACTGACTAGTGATGACAGTGCATTTAAGGAAGACATGTACATCCTAGTAGGAATGTCCAAAGAAAGACGTTACCCCACCACGTTTCTTATTAAAATTAGAAATGAAATTTGTGAAAGAAGAAAGGACATGTTTACCCCCATTTTATCCACTGACCATGGGTTCACTTTGGATACAAGACACAATACTGTGTCAGATAGTGTTTTGGTTCTCCCTTACAACAAAGCATTGAAAATTAGAGCAATGATTAACAACACATGGGACTTAGTTTTAGGTCCTGAATTCAAAAATATCCTAGGTACTAAACCAAGAACCACTTTTACTAGGGATGCAAATTTAAAGAACTGGTTTGAAAAACCTTGTAACAACAAAAGGATTAGATTGACCATGTTGAAGTGTAACATGTGTAAAGCTTGTAAATACATCAATACAGGCCCCTATGTGATGCTAGAAGGGTACTAACGCACTATCCCATGGCCTGGCCACTGTAACTGTTAACACAAAGATGATGATATATATGGAAACATGTTTGTCTTGCCCAGCTTTTTACATGGGCAAATCCACTAGAAAATCGAAAGAAAGAAATTTGGAACATGTTAGGGACATTAATTGGAAAAGGAATGAAAATGAGTTGTACAATCACTCTGTGGGATATGATAGTTTCAAAAAGTTTATATTTTTTGTTATTGTCAGGGTGATTGATTATGGTAGAGGTGGTGACTTGAAAACTTACTTGGAAAAGTTAGAATTAGACTGGCAGTTTAGGACCAATGCTAGAACGTTCCCTGGTATCAACGACAGTGTTTCTTTAAGTTCAGTGTTCAAACTAAAGGCAGCTCAGACTTGATTTGTATGTTACAAATATTTGGAACAAAACATAAGTATTGGATATTCAAAAGTTTATTAACTTCATTTTACTTTATTATTTTTTAAGATTGTTGTGTTTTTTAAGAATGAGATAAAGTATTGATTAGTGTGAGGTTTACAAATGTAAAGGTGTATGAGACAGTTTTTAAAGCTTGTGGTTTATGTTATGTTACGTACAAGGAACTACATAATTTATCTCATCATGTGATATGATTTTAAGTATTTCAGGGTGGGTCTAATGTGGTTAATTTACTCTGATGAAGCCCTGAGGTTACAGGGTGAAAGCGCTTGGTGACATTTACTAAGTTTTTCCAGTTCATTGATTGTGGTCGCACCACTGCTGTGGGGTTTTTATTTTTCTTTTCTTTTGTATTTATGTTATAGATTGGGGATTACCCAATTTGAAGGAGCATTTCAGAGCTACACAGTTACAACTCCAATACACAGCACAAGCAGAAAACTACAACTCAAAGTGGAAAAGGATGATGAAATAGGGGGTAGCTCAACACAACAAGGAGAGACTGGGATTTTGGATCCAGACCTTTAAGAAAAATATGCATATAATATTCTGTACGACTATTGTTAAAGTAGCAGAAAGTATTCTAAGAACTAAACCAATACAGGAATGGAGAAAGGAGATTCTGCCAATAGGGATGACTGTAAGTAGGGATACACACATTAGGCAAGAGAAGGCTGGAATTTATTGGAGAAAACTGGCAAAAGAAACAAGGTACTGGGAGCAAACACAAGAGATGGAAAAATGACAGAATGGGAAAATGCCAAGAATTTATTTGGACTGCAGGTTAGAAATTGCCTTCCCTATCAGGGATTGATATCAGAATATAGGCACAGAGAAAGAAATTGGGGGGTCCTAAACAAAAGACCACGACTGGTAGAGTTCTTAATAAAATCTTAAACAGAAAAAAAGGAATAATTAGTAGAGCATATAAAATATTGCATGATAACTATAAGAATCAGTCAGAGGAGGTTAGAAAGGATTGGGAAGAAAGACCGGATAAGCAATTCACAAAGAAACAATGGGAGGCTATATGTATGTCTCCCAAATATGTGACAAAATCTAGAAGATTTAGGATTTTTGCCTGGAAATGTTTGCATAGATATTTTTTACCCTAAGTAGACTCCAGAGAATTTTTCCTCAAGCAGACAGCAAATGTTGGAGGTGTGAAAGGGAAGAAAGAGGTAATTGGGAACATATTTTCTGGAAGTGCGGTGAGTTGGTGGACTTTAAGGATTCTCCGCGGGATGCACTGTCAGAGATGCTGGTTGGGCAGATTGGTCTGATGAGGGAGATGATTTTTCTGAGCTATGATACAGAATCGGAAATGGCTAGACATGGTAAGACCTTGCTGTGTCTAATAATGGTGGCTGCCAAAAAAGCCATTACTAGAAAATGGAAATTAAAATCTAAACCAGGTATATTAGAAGTAATTAATATAGTAACAGAGATAAAATAACTGGAACTGAGATCTTTAGAAAAGGGTAGGAGCAAAATAGGAAAAAAATGGGAATTGTGGGAACAATACATACAAGGGAAGAATTAGGTTTAAAAGGTGGCAGGATTTAAATGAGCTATGTAATGTTTGAGTAAGATTGGGTAGATTATAAGTGATGTATAATATTTGCAACTGGGAGTGTGTCAGTACGGTTTGTGATGTAAAATGCTTGCAACTAGGACTGTGTTGGTGTGGTTTGTTTTCATTTACATAACTGTATAACTGACTATGTAGTAAGGTGTTTAATAAAGATGTTCCTTGTTTTAAGAAAAGGCAGGAACTGAATAATTTATGTTATATCGCTTAGGTTATATGACATATAGCAATATATGTGAAGCATAATGTTTATGTTAGCATAGTTTGACTACTTTTATATGAATGTAAATTTGCCTATGTCACAAGTGATAATTCAATAAGTGTTTTAAAAAATAAAGAGTATGATTCTTTCTATAATGTATTTAAATGTCAATGGTCTCACAGATAAATAGAAAAAAGAGAGCAGTGAACTATATTAAAACTGTAGAGTGCAAATAGCTATGCTACAGGAGAGCAAAGTAAGAGAGAAGTACTTATATTAATTGCAAGAGGAGCTCCAAAAGTAATATAAGAGGATAAAAAAGACAGTAATGGTAGATTTTGTAGTACTAAGAGGCTACTGGCAAGGGAGGATTACACTGGCATGTATGTATATTCTACCGAAAACTGCTACAATGGAGCTTAAGTAAATTCTGGGAGAAATAATCAGCTTTCAGCAAAGAATATTACTTATACGTAGGGTTCTGGAATTTGATTTGCAAATGTATCTGGGGGCCCCAGAAAGGAAAATATAACAAAGGAGGGTGAATTTTTAAATAGATTTATGAAAATATTTGGCACAGAAGATGTGAATTCAGTACTAGGAGTTTGGACTGAGTTTACACATTATTCCCAAAGATACAAAAACTGGAATATGCTAGACAAAATTTATATTTCACAGAAATATGTGCATTTAGTTGAAGTTCTTGATATGCACCCAATAAGTATTTCAGATCATGCTCCACAACAACTAAAACAAAAACAATGTGTAATGAAATTAAAATCTGACATTGGCACTTTCCCACCTATCTGTTGGAGAGAGTGGAATTTATGAAATGGGCAGTGGAAATTATTCAGGAGCTATTAGAGAAGATAGAAATTTCTTCTGAAAATATAGTCAGGGAGTGGGAGAAATTAAAGTGGAATTAAAAAATAGGGTGGAAATAAAATAAAGGGAGATATGGTGATATGGTTAAGAAGCAAAATGAATTATTTAGAGGGATTGAGAAATGTTAAAATATTGCAAAATAGGGGGACTCACATAGAACAAGAAGAGGAGTAAAGTGCAGTTGTGTACACTTACCATAAATGTAGATGTTCGAGTGTATTCACTGTTGCAGTCATTACATTTGGGTAATCCTGCTGGCAGGTTGCCCTCAGTCGGCCTGAATTCCAAAGTCCTGGGTCCTGCGTCGGCTGCTGTCGCCCCTTCCCTGATGTCAGGTCGTCAGGGGTATAAAAGAAGCAGCTGACACCATTTTCTTCAGTTTTTCTTGCCCCAGATGTCAGGTGCCCCCTAAAAGGGTTGCCAAAATTTATATATATATATATAATTACATGCACCAATATAAACTTTACCTTCATCTTCAAGCAAATACACCACATAGGTTGTATAAATCAGAGAAGAAAAGATAGGTTCCATCAGAAGAAAAGGGGGATGGCGGGTAAGTAACCTGGACTGCAACAGTGAATGCACTCGAACATCTACATTTATGGTAAGTGTACACAACTGTACTATCTTCTTTGTGTTTCACTGTTGCAGTCATTACATTTGGGTAGAGTCCCAAAGCTATAGTTGGGAGGCTGGAGCTAAACAGCATTAGGAGCGGCAATGAGGCCCTGCAGAACTGCAGTGGCAAAGCCTGCCCTGGATTTAGAGTAGAGTGGCAGATGATAGTGCTTTGTAAAAGTGTGCACTGAACTCCAAGTAGCAGCCTCTAAAATGTCTCTGGTTGGTACTCCCCTGAGAAAGGCTGCTGAAGTGGCTGCAGCTCTGGTTGAATGTGGCCTAATGCCCTTAGGCACTGACTTGCCATGGTGTACATAGCAGAAATGAATGCAGTGGCCTATCCACTTTGAAATAGTCTGCTTTGAGATAGCCTTTCCTTGTGATCCTGCAGCGTATGTCACTAGTAATTGCTCTGTCTTTCCGAAAACTTTGGTTCTGTCCAAGTAGAATCTAAGCTGTCTGTGTACGTCCAAAGAATGCAGAATTCTCTCCCCCTTGTTCTGTGGATTTGGATAAAAAGTTGGCAGGTGAATAGTTTGGTTAAGAGCCACAGTGGACACCACCTTAGGTATAAATGTTGGGTTTGTCCTCAGAGAGACCTTGTCTGGATAAAAAATGATAAAAGGTTCCACAGCTGTGAGTGCCTGTAGCTCTGAAACTCATCTTTCAGAAGTTATTGCTAGGAGCAGAGCTGTTTTCCAAGACAAAAACGTTATATCAGCAGTAGCAGCTGGCTCAAAAGGAGGCAGGGTGAGTTTTTCCAAGACATAGTTGAGGTTCCATCCAGGCATTGGTGATCTCCTTGGAGGCCTTACATTTTTGGCTCCTCTGAGGTACTGCTTTAATAAGAGATGAGAAAAGATTGGTGGCTCTGCATTGTAATGAGCTGAAATGGCAGAGGCATGAACTTTAATAGATGAAAAAGATAGGCCTTTGTCCAGCATCTTAGTTAAGTATTGCAAAATCTGAGGAACATTTGGCACAGCTGTATCAATTCCTTGTGCCTGGTTCCAAGCACAGAATCTCTTCCATTTTCCAGCATAAGATTTTCTAGTACTAGGCCTTCTGGCTTCCAAAATGACATCCATCACAGCTTTACTGAGAGGTGTGTTTTGTATGACTACATTATCCGCCATGCTGCCAGGTTTAAAGTCCTGAGTTGGCTGTGCAAGATCTGATTGTTTTGCTGGGACAGTAGATGAGGTATTTGAGGTAAGGTCCAAGCTGGGCATTGAGACAAGTTCCTTAGTATTGGATACCAGTACTGGCGGGGCCAGTCTGGGGCAATCAGTATCATCTTTGACTTCTCCTGTCTGACCTTTAGGAGTATCTTGGGGAGGAGAGGCAGAGGGGGAAAGGCATATACTGATAGGTTTTTCCAGCTGAAAGATAGGGCATCCACTTTCCATGCTTGTCTGTGATAAATCCTTGTGCAGAATCTTTTTAGTTGGTAGTTGTGAGGGGAGGCAAATAGATCTATGTCCGGGCATCCCCATTTCCTTGTTATCATGCTGAAGACTTGTGGATCCAGCTGCCACTCGTAGGGATCCATGAGGTTTCTGCTTAGTTTGTCTGCCAGAGTATTTTCCCTTCCTGGCAGGAATTGTGCCTGCAGATGTACTTGGTAAGTCAATGCTGTGTCCCACAAAGTCATGGCTAGTCTGCAAAGGGGGTAAGAATGTGTGCCCCCCTGCATGTTTATATAACACATGACCATGGTGTTGTCTGTCTTTATCAGTAGTTGTCCTGGATGAAGTAGGTCCTTGAAGGCTGTCAGGGCATTTTGAACAGCTAACATCTCTTTTTGATTGATATGTAGATGCATTTAGTTTGAGGGCCATGTGCCCTGAATGCATCTTCCTGCCATGTGGGCTCCCCAGGCATAGTCTGATGCATCCGTTGTTAGTATCTGCCTAGTTGGAGGTAATGTGAATGGCTATCCCTTATTCTGGTGACAAGCCTTTGCCCACCATTGAAACTCCTGCTGCAGGCAGGGAATGAGAGTAATGACTGTTTCCAGGCTGTGGCAATGTTGAGTCCAAACACTTTTCAGGTACCACTGAAGTTTCCTCATATGCAGTCTTGCATATGGAATTAGTTGGATGCAGGATGCCATGAAGCCCAAAGCCTGCAGAATTTTTCTTGCAGATAACTGGGCCTTTGTTGCCAATATTTTGAAATAGGTAGTCAGCTGCCTTTGTTTGTCTGGCGTGAGATAAGTCACCTGGGCAGTTGTATTTAAGCTTGCACCCAGGAATATTATCTCTTGAGAGGGTACTAGTTTTGATTTCTTTTCATTGACTGTGTACCCTAGGCATGTTAGAATACTTTTCACAAACGCCAGATGCTGTAGAAGAATGTCCTTGTTCTCTGCTCGAATTAGACAGTCGTCCAAGTAAGGATATATTTGTATTCCTCTGTCAGCAGAATGCAATTACTGGTGCCAGGCACTTTGCAAAGACCCTGGGCGCAGTAGATAAGCCAAAGGGCAGTGCAGAGAATTGTTAATGCATAGAGCCAGCCTTGAATCTGAGGTATCTTCTGCATATTTGTCTGATTGGGACATGCAGGTATGCCTCTTTTAGGTCTAAAGTCACAAGCCAAGCGTTCTTGCCCAGCATGGGCAGAAGCTGCTGCAAGGTCAACATCTTGAATTTTGGTATATCCAGGAATGTGTTCAGAATAGATAGGTCCAGTATTGGCCTCCAGGCCTTGTCCTTTCTGGGTACCAAGAACAGTCTTGAATAAAATCCTTGTCTCTGCTCTTGCTCTGGTACTTGTTGAATGGCCCCCAAGTCCATGAGGGATGAGCCTTGTTTTTGTGCCTCTGCCCATTGATTTTTTGGCAGATCTGGCCAGCTGTTTGCTTTTAGCAGGGTATGGAAATGGAACTTGTAGCCTTGTGACACGATATTTAGAACCCACTTGTCCTGGTTTATAATGTGCCAATTTTGAGAAAAAAGTACTAATTTTCCCCCTAAGGGTGCTGCCAGGAGATAAGTGCTTGGTGCAGGCAGGGGGAAGTCATTGGGACTGTTTCCTGTATGGTTTTGATTTGTCTTCTCCAACTTTGGAGGTAGAAGCACCCCATTGCTTTGACCTGTATGAACCTTGCGCCTGGGATCTGCCTCTAGGGCGTCTGGATCTGCCCCTTTGAGGTCTGTCTGACACAGGAAAGGACCAATTCTTTGTTGGCCAGTGTCTACTAAACCTAGGTGGCTGTACTTGTAAAAATTCTTTGACCGTTTGCATAGATTTAGCTTTGTCCTCCATTTTCTTTAACACCTCTTCTGCCTTAACACCAAAGTATCATGCTGTAAAGGTGCATCTAATAATTTAACTTTGACATGATCAGGCAGATTTTATTCCTTTAATTAAGCATGCCTCCTAATTACAGAGCCAGTAACTGCGGCCCTGCAGGAGGCCTCCAAAGAATCAAAACCACATTGCAAAGTATGCTTTCCAACTTGTTCAGCTGCATGCAATAAATCCTGCATTTCCTTGTTTTCTGCACAGTCAGAGTTTAACAACATTTTCTGTTTAAGCAATGCCATGACATGTTGCTGATATGTGAGCATATGAAACTGACAGTTTAAGGCCCTTATAGCCAAGGTAGCAGATGTGTAAACCTTTTTTCCCCATCTATCCAGTGCTCTAGAATCTCTGTCAGAGGGGGTAGGGTTTTTTGCAGCGGAAGCCTTAACTCCTTTGGAACCCTGTGAAATAGTTTTTGGGTCTGCAGCAGGGTTTTTAAAAAGGAATTTATGAGAGTCAGGAACCCTGTAATATCTGTCAGGCTTAACAGGAGCTGGAGGTAAAGAGTCAGGGGTAAGACTAGACTCCAAAAACACATCATCTACAATGTCTAACACAGGTGGAATGGCTAGTGGTCTGTGTTGAGGTAGTAAAAGGAAATCCCTGAGCCTCTTTTTAGATTCAGAAAAATCTTGGCTCTCCCAGTGGAAATGCTCCCTCATGGTATGCAAGGTTTCCCCAAAAGAATAGTCCTCTGGAGGAGAGGCTGAAGGTATAGATTCTTCAGCATCCGAATCCTCATGGGGGGGAAGAGAATATTCCTGATCAGAAGAGGAATCAGAAGAAATGGAAATCTGATCTGAAGATTCATAGTCAGTCTCTTGCCTAGGCCTCTTATCAGGAGAGGGATGGGAACCCCTGATCAAGGTAATCAAGTCTTCGGACATTTTGAGCATCTGTTTTTTGGGCATAGAGGCCTGACCATGTGGCTCTTGAGTTTGTTTCTTTGTTTCAGAAGGTGCTTTAGTCTTTGCCTTTGAAGCTGAAGTCAGTTTAATGTAAAGATGTTTAGGTCTGAATACACCCTCAGAAGCCGGAGCCTGCTCAGCGGCTCCGGATCCATCTGAAGGAATAGTATCCGAGGCTCCAATACCTTGAGTTTCCAGCGGCAAGGCCGACTCCACGTGGAAGCTGGTAGCGGGCTGCGACTCTAAAGTAGCAGGTATCAGGGGCTGCGAAAGCACCTCACTGAGAACTGGCGAACCGGCGACAGGCTTAGGAGAAGCTTCTTCGTTGGTTTTGGGGCCTCGGTTGTCTATCTCTCTCCTTTTCTTTGCATTTTTTGTGAACTCTGGTAGTCAGATGGCTATCCGATGACATTTCAGGATAATTAAACCGGCGTCCAAAATAGTTTAAAGCAAAATCATACCGACGCTTAATAGTGCGTTGGTTAAATCTAGCACAAAACCGACAACTAGAAACGTTGTGATCAGGGCCTAGGCAAGGAATACAGTAAGAAAGAAAATCCTTATGAGGTATTTGCTTTATACAAGAAATACAATGATTTACTTTTTCTGACATCGGTCTGGAGCAAGAAAAAAGTTTCCCCAACGGGGTACTTAGCTTTATTGAAGACTTCAGATCTGAAATTCGAACACAAAAATATCAGGAGTCGGCCGACCGGCACTTGCGAACTGCTTCTGCTTCGGACACCAAGCGGCAAGAAAGACTGAAGAAAATGGCGTCAGCTGTTTCTTTTATACCCCTGACGACCTGACATCAGGGAAGGGGTGACAGCAGCCGATGCAGGACCCAGGACTTTGGAATTCAGGCCGACTGAGGGCAACCTGCCAGCAGGATTATCCAAATGTAATGACTGCAACAGTGAAACACGAAGAACATCTGCAGAATGCTAAACACAAAATAAGGGATTACCTTGATAACATGCATGAGCTTAGAAAGATTGCTGTTAAGCAAATGTTTCTGATAATCACTCTAGAGCACAAAAACTTTTAGCACAACAACTCAAACAACAGAAAGTAGAAAGGTTGTCACCAAATTTAGGGAGCCTATACCAAAGAAGATAACAAGGAATCCTGTAGAAGTATTAGAAATATTTTGGAAATTCTATGAAAATCTGTATAAGCAAGGAAACATGGTTCACAGATTCATAGGTGTGTACTAGGCTAATGGCCCTGGAGCCTTTACAAGCCTAGCCCATATGATTACCCTGGCATTGTGCCACCCAACCTTAGTTCCCAGTGCCTCTGTCGAGTAAAGCCACTGGAGTGATCCCGGGGGTGAATTTTCTATTTCCCATTCACTCAAGATTTCTCTTGAAGAGGGCCAGTGAGGTGCTCTGTTTGACATGTAAGGGAAGTCTTTTCCATAGCAGGTGCAGTCTCTGGGTTATGAACCTGTCCCTCCAGCACATTCTGTTGATTGTGGTAATGAGGATGAGGTCTCCGGAGCATGTGGTGTGGAGGGATTGTGATTTCTTTAGATGTAGCATTTCTAACAGAGCTGGGTCAGACATGGCTTTGTAAGTCAAGCAGAGATCGCCTCTAAGTAGGTGATATGAGACAGAGAATGGTTGGAGATTTTTGAGTCTGTCCATATAGGACAAGTGTTTAAGACCTAGGATCCTCTTTGTGAGGTACTTTTGTGACCTCTCCAGCTGTTGCAGGTGTCGTGAGGTAAATGCCAAATGGGGCATTGTACTCAATGACTGGCCTAATGAGGGAAGAGTAGAGGGAGACAATGACCTCTTTCTTCCTGGATGCAAAATCCTTAGTAATGAGATGTGCCACATAGAAGGACTTTCTGACTACAGTAGCAATGTGGTGGTCAAAAGAGGGGTTGCTGTCAACCTGTGTTCCCAGATTTCTTATAATGTCTTCTGTGTTCAGTGGACTACCATTGATGTAGTAATTCATGGGAACTGGGTTTTTCTTAAAGGGGATGACAACACATTTTTTGGGAGTGAGCTTAAGGCCATGGTTCTGACACCAGTCATTGATCTCTGTGAGGCCTTTCTGTAGGATGTCAACATCACTTGAGGAGTTAATAATGGCTCCCAACTTGCAATCATCTGAGAACATTGCCAGCCAGAGTCCCTTCATGTTGGCCTGGACTTCTGAGAAGTAGATACCAAATAGGAAAGGACCCAGGACCGATCCCTGTGGGACTCCACCCATGACTGGTCGGCAGTCTGACTTGGAGTCAGCTACTTTCACACTGTGGGTTCTATCTGTGAGCCAGTTTGCAGCCCACGTAGTGATATAGGGGTTGATGCCTAGCTTACTGAGTTTGTCTACGATTCCTGAGTGGGGAATGGTATCAAAGGCCTTGGCCAGATCAAGGTAGGCTGTATAATCGACCTTGCCTTCATCCACAGCTATGGTGACTGACTCAAATAAGTCGACCAAGTTGAGCAAGCATGATCTACCCTTCACAAAATCAAACTGGGTGAGATCCAGAGTTTGGATATTCCGTATATCTTTGTTCATTAGGTCCATGATGATGCGTTCCATAGCTTTGCATATCAGACTTATCAGGATAATGGGGCGATAGTTCCCAGGGTCTGTAGTTGCTCCTCCTTTGTGGAGAGGGATGACTATAGCAGTGCACCATTCGGTTGGGACAAAGCCTGAGGTGAGGCTGTGATTGAACAGGGCACACAGGTGAGGTGCCAGTTCACTCTGTAGTTCATGTAGAACACAGCCAGGGATATTGTCAGGTCCCATAGAAGCTGTATTCTTGACCTTGGACAGTGCTGTTTTAACCTGTGCAGCAGTAATAGTGGGTTGGGGGGGAGAGAGGGGTAAAGTTGGCACTGAATCTGTCGGCCAGTATATTGGCAATATCTGCTGGCTCAGTATAGGAGGTACCATTGTGCAGTAGCTCAGAGCAAATCTGGGTACTGGCTTGGAGATTCTTTACATAACTATAGAAGGCCTTGTGGTTGTCTTTACTATCTGCTGCAATTCTGTTTTCATAGCTAGCAGCTTTAGAGGATTTGATGAGGGATCTCAACTTTTTGTTGAGGCTGATAAGGGAGTTTTTTCACTCTTGGGACTTCACCTTATTCCGCATCAGTTTCCTCCTCCTGTTGTAGAGTTTGTTTATGGCAAGGGAACCACCAGATTGGCAAACAAGAAAAGGTACAAATGGAAATGCTTACGGAAGAATTAAATATGCCAAGGTTAGAAGTAGAGGAGGCTCAATTACTAAGAGTTAGGACAGGAGGAGATGAGATAAAAATGGTGGTGTATAAGCAATCTACAGGAAAGTCCCCAGGAATAGATGGTATTCAATACATACTGCACGTATGCTAAGATACCACTTTCTTTTCATTGTAATTTTTGAAAATGTTACTTTTGTGTGCCCAATCTCTTTTTGATTTGTGTATACTTCTTTTTGTATTATTCACTCTAACTACTATGTATAACTTAGCAATTTATTGTTCTATGTTACTTTAAAATATGTTATGTAATTATCCTGGAGCTTTTCTCCTCGGATCTCCACTGAAAATGGGCATCTTGCTCAGCTGGACTAAACCAGTTAACAAGTGTCAAATAAACAAATAAAATATTCCTGTGGAAGTTTGGAAACTGTGAGGAAAAAAATGATAAAGATCTGGAAGATTTTGTTTAACAGTATTTTAACAGGAGAAGTAGCAACATCCTGGAAAAATGCTGTAGTAGCTATAATACCTAAACAGATTAAAGATCCATCAGATCCAGCTTCATACAGGATTATTTCAATACTAAATCATGACTATAAAGTGTTTGCGTCTAAAATGGCTAAAAAATGGCAAAAGTGATGCCAAAATTGAAAGATATGGAACAATGTGGTTTTGTGGAGATGAGGCAAACATTTGACAACATTAACATAACAGTGATGATCCAGAGGGAAGCACACTATATGAAACCACCACTGTTGTTGGTGGATCTTTATTTTATTTAATATTTGTTTACCTGGAAAGTCCGACTGGGACAGAGGCCATTTTCACAAGAAGCCCTGAAAGAAACACTCCATATACATATCTTTGGAATGTGGGAGAAAACTGGGGCATCTGGAGGAAACTCATATGAATGCAGGGAGGAGATACAGACTCCGCAAAGAAGGCACCCCAGCCAAAAATCTAACCAGAGAACTAATCGCTGCACCACTGACTTTTCTGGGTCTTGAAGCAGAGAAAGCATTTGACAGAGTAAGCTAGGACTTTATCAGCAAAGCAATGGAAGCATTTGCATTCCTTGATAAAATTATATGGTTGATTAGGAAGATATATGAGGGACTGGAGGAGAAATTTACAGTGGAAGGCATCCTCTGATAATCTCTGCTTGAACAGAGGAACCAGGCAGGTTGTTCTCTCTCCTCTTTCATAACTATTATATTTAGAACCACTGGCAAAGAGAATAAGGAACTCAGAAATTCAAGGATATAACTGGTATGACAGCTGGCTTTATTTACAAAACCAGAAAGGAACACTACACTGCTGTGGAACATATTGAGACAGTTTCAAACCTTTTTTAGAATACAAAATGAATGAAGGTAAAACAAAAGCAATAGCAGTAAATTATGTACCCACATACGAATTGGTTCAGCAATATCCATACCTATGGGAACATGATAAAATTAAGTATTTAGGAGTATGGATTAAATATGATACCTGTGTGGTAGCTAAGGATATGTGGGAAGAGACTAAACAAAAGACAATACAAAAACACGGGAAACTGGAAGCGCTGTGTTTATGGATATCGATAGTAAGACACAAGCAGTTAAAATACTTTTAGTTCCTATAGTCTTATAGATAGGTCAGGCATATTTTTATCAACCAAAGGAGAAGTTGTGGATAGCAATTAATAAAGAGCTGAATGATTTTATCTGGGAGGGGAAGATGGCAAGAATCAAGTGGATTAAGCTAATTCTTCCAATAGAAGAGGGCAGATTGGGATTACCCGAGTTAAAAGGGTAATTCAGAGCAACATAGTTGAGGCTCATATACATATCACAAGCAGAAAATTATAATTCAAAGTGAAAGAGATGAGGACGAAATGGGGAAGTTCAAGTAACAGGGAGAGTCTGGGATTTTTGATGCAGACCTTTAAGGAGAACAATAATCATACAGAGTATTATATTCATAAAGTAGAAGAAAGTATTTTAAGAACTAAATCCACAAGGGAGTGGAGAAAGGAAATTCTGCTGATAGGGAGGACTACAATTAGGGATACAGACAACAGGGAAAAAGGGACGGGACTATACTGGAAAAAAATGGCAAAGGAACCAAGGTATTGGCAGCAAATAATTATTGAGGGAAAGGTAATAAAATGAGAAGACACCAAGAACTTACTTGCACTGCAGGTTAGATATTGCCTTCCATATCAAGGATTGATATCAGAGTATAGGCTAAGACAAAGAAATAGAGAGGTCCTATATGAAAGACTAGCACTGGTAGGCTTTTTAGTAGAATCTATAACAGAAGTTGCCATTAAGAAAGGAATATTTAGTCCAGCATACAAAATATTGCATGATAACTATAAGAATCAATCAGAGGAGATTATGAAAGATTAGGAAGAGAGATTGGATAAGAAAATCACAAAGATGGGGGGGGGGGTATATTTATGTCTCCCAAATATGCAACAAAATCTAGATTAAGGATATGTGCCTGTGTTTACAAGCAGACCCCAAAGAATTCTTCCTCAGGGAGACAGCAAATGTTGGAAGTGTAATGGAGAACAGGTAACAGGGAACATGTTTTCTGAGAGAGTAATGAGTTGGCAGACTTTAAAGATTCACTGCAGACTGCTCTGTTTGAGATGCTGGGTGAACAAACTGGAATAACTAGGGAAATTATTTTTTGAGCTATGATACAGGATCAGAATTACCTACACATAGTAAGGCCTTGCTGAGACTAATTATGATGGCTGCCAAAAAGCAATTACTAGAAAAAGGACATCAAAGTCTAAACCAACTTTACTAGATGTAGCAGACAGTAATAGAGATAAAACAACTGGAACTCGGATCTTTAGAAAAGGATAGGAGCAAATTGCATAGATCAATACATGCAGAGGAGGAACAAGGTTTAAAAGACGGCAAGGTTTGAATGAGCTATCTGATGGCTGACTCACAATGACTGGATATATTAAAAGTGATTTGGAAGATTTCTTAGCCCTGAAGGGACGCTTCCATTGTCTATGCACAAAGACAGATTTAGAAAAACAATTCCTTTGAAATTTATGGATGAGGAAAGAAAAATTGTTGAAGTCCTGCATAACCTTCCTTTATCTTGTAAGGTTTTAAAATGCTCTGCAGCCACAGAATCAAACAGATTCTGTGAGTCAAATGGACAGTCTAACAACGTGGCTTTTATATCACCAGGAAGAGATTATAATGTAAGCCAGGAGTACCTGCTTAAAAGAGAACCTAATGCATCCAGCAGCATCATAACTGCATTTGATAGAATGACAAGCTACCTGAAAAGCATAACATAATAAAGAAATAGTGGAAGTCTCTGCTTTGGAACCAGGCATATCAGTCAAAACATTACCATGTTTAGACATGAAGAGCCAGCTCATACCTGGTCAAATGGGTCTTTCCCATACCTATCCAGAGCCCTACTGTTCTTGTCAGAAAGGAGAAGTTTGGAAGAAAACAGTAATTTGGAAGGCTTATCAGCAGAAAGGGAAATGACTATATGGGAGGAATTCTTATATAAAAGCCTTTGAGCCTCAGACACCTTCTAAAACCTGTCAGGTTTCTTAGGTGCAGGAGGCTGGGACTCAGGAGCCTGGGAAGCACCAAGAAATGTGTCCCTAAACAAATTCAAATGTAACTTGGACAACTGGATGGGGAACAGGAGCTTCATCCCTGGTTTGGCACCTATGACTCTAATTGACACATCATCATCACCACTGTCATCCCTCCTTTTCCCATTTTCTACATGGGGTTGGGGTATCATGTTAACTGTTATCATCTCTCTCGATTCATCAGTGGCACACTCCTGCCTGACTGTCACAGATCTCTCACACAATCCATCCATCTTTTTGCTGGACGTCCTCATCTCTTCTTACTTTCTTCCTGTCTGTCCCAAATCATCTACATCAGATTGTCTTCTACTTTTCTGCACATATGTCAGAACCACCGTAATCTGTTCGCTTTGATCTTTTCTGCACTAGGAGCAACTTTGGCTTCTTCTCTTATGTCCTCATTTCTTTGTCTACCACACAGTGTGCATTCTATCACCCATCTCAGGCACTTCATTTCCAACACCTCCAGCTTCCTCATTTGCTCTGCCTTTACTGCCCAGGTTTCTGTACCATACAGTAGTACTGGTTGCACTACTGTGTTGTGCACCTTACTTTTCAGCTTCTTTGGCATTCTTCTGTCATTCACTATACCTGAGACTCTATGCCAGTTGGCTGCAGCTCCTCTGATTCTAGCTTTGACTTCTTCATTCAGACTTCCCTTCTCCTCAACCACCACTCCCAGACACGTGAAGCTATTAACCTGCTCCACTATCTTTCCTTCTATCGCATTTCTCCGGTTCTTCTGATTTCTCCAACTTGCTGCCATTACCACTGTCTTATCTGTGCTTAGTTTCATCTCATGTGTCTTCAGTTTTGCATTCCATTCCCATATCCTTTGCTGAAGTTCTTGCTTAGAGTCTGCCTGTAATGCCACATCATCTGCATACAGCAACTTTGTTGATCTGTCCCCTACAACCTGTTTGCTAAAGTAGTCCAGCAGCAGCAGTGGGCTCAGAGCCGAACACTGGTGCACACCCACTCCCATTGAGAACTCCTCTGTGAGACTGAACACTGTTCGTATTTGTGTCATTGGATCCTTGTACATATCTTGCACTAATTCTACCAATGTTTTTGGAACTTTGAAACACTGCAGTACTGCCCAAATCAGCTTTCTTGGGGCCTTGTCATGTGCTTTCTCCAAGTCTAGGAATGACCAGTTGGACTCTTTCCTCATCTGTAGCTTCTCAACTGTCTCACTGCAAGCACTGGGTCAGTTGTGCTGCATCCTGATCTGAATCTGAAAGTACAGTTGTGTACACTAACCATAAATGTAGATGTTTGAGTGTTTCACTGTTGCAGTCAGCACACTTTGGTATATCTGCCTTGCAGGTAGCCCTCAGTCGGCCCAAATACCACAGACTATTTCGGAGAGTATTTCTGCGTCAGATGCTGTCACTCCTGGACTGACATCAGGTCATCAGGGGTATAAAAACAGGCAGCCAACACCATTACATCAGTTTTTCTTGCCCCAAATGTCATGAGCCCCCAAATAGGGAGCTAGGTTATGGTGGGGAAACACCACCAGTAAAAAGTAAATATCAATACTAGTAGAAATAGCCATAGAGAGGAGAGAGAGATAAAGAAAACCAGGGGGCTGGTGGGATGGAAACCAGAACTGCAACAGTGAATACACTTGAACATCTACATTTATGGTAAGTGTACACAACTGTACTATGTGCTTCGTGTTTCACTGTTGCAGTCATCACACTTGGGCAGATTCCCAAAGCTGAGGAAGGGTGGGGGCAGTCAAGAAGAGTTACGGCTGGCTAGTAGGCCTTGCAAGACTGTTGTAGCAAAAACCTGCCCTGAATTTGGAAAAGAGGCAAGTGGTAATGCTTGGTGAAGGTGTGTACAGAACTCCAGGTAACAGCTTCCAGGATTTCCCAGGTAGGGACTCCCCTGAGAAATGCTGTAGAGGTAGATGTTGCCCTAGTGGAATGTGTTCTAACCCCCTGAGGAGTTGGTTTTCCATGGTGCTTGCAGCAGAAATGGATGTAGTGTGCTATCCATTTGGAAATGGTTTGTTTTGAAATGGCCTTGCCTTCTGCCCCTGTTGCAAAGCTGACTAGTAACTGGTCAGATTTTCTGAAGGGCTTAGTCCTATCAAGGTAGAATCTGAGCTGTCTGTGCACATCCAAAGAGTGCAGGATCCTTTCCTCTTTATTTTGAGGATTAGGGAAGAAGGTTGGCAAATGGATGGATTGGTTGAGTGTCACACTGGACACCACTTTAGGCATAAATGAAGGGTTAGTCCTGAGGGCGACCCTGTCACCATGGAAAATACTGAAGGGTTCCACAGCCATCAGTGCTTGTAGCTCAGACACTCTTCTAGCTGAAGTGATGGCTAGAAGCAAGGCTGTTTTCCAGGAGAGGAATTTTAACTCTGCTGAAGCAGCAGGTTCAAAGGAGGGAAGTGTGAGCTTTTCCAGTACAAAGTTAAGGTCCCAAGCAGGGGTGGGTGCTCTCCTTGGTGACCTTAAGTTGTTTGCCCCTCTCAGGAATTGTTTGATGAGAGGGTGAGAGAATAGAGGTGGCTCAGTGTTGTAATGAGCCGAGATGGTAGAGGCATGGATCTTAATGGAGGAGAAGGATAAGCCTCTGTGGAGTAGTTCTGCTAGGTAATCCAGGATTAGAGGTAAGGAGGGCAGTGCTGTGTCCTCTCCTTTCGACTGAATCCAAGAACAATATCTTTTCCACTTAGCATAGGATTTCCTTGTACTGGGCCTTCTGGCTTCAAGGACGACATCCAGCACCTGTTTGCTTAGGGTTGCTGGTGAGGTATTCAAGGAATAAGCCAGGCTGCAAGATTTAGGGTTTGCAAATGTGGATGCAAGATCTGTCCCTCCTGCTGAGAGAGCAGGTTTGGGGTCTGGTGTAGGTGCCAGGATGGCACCGTTGTCATGCTGTGCAGGAGTGGGTACCAGTGCTGGCATGGCCAGTCCGGGGCAATCAGAATTGTCCTTGGCCTGTCCTGTTTTATCTTGAGTAATACTCTTAAGAGAAGGGGCAGAGGGAGAAAGGCATAGATTGATAGGTTTTCCCATTGAAAGGATAGGGCATCCACTTTCCAGGCCTTGTTGTGAGGATTCCTGGTGCAGAATTTGCTGAGCTGGTGGTTGTTGGGGGAGGCAAAGAGATCCACCTCTGGGGTCCCCCATTTCTGAATCAGAAGGTTGAAGGTGCTGGGCTCCAATTTCCACTTGTGTGGGTCCAGGAGATTTCTGCTTAACTTGTTTGCCAGTGAGTTTAGTTTGCCTGACACGAACTGAGCTTGTAGATGGCCTTGGATGTCCAAGGCCGTGGTCCACAGGGCCATTGCTCACCTGCAGAGTGGGTAGGAATGGGTTCCCCCCTGCTTGTTGATGTACCACATAACTGTGGTGTTGTCTGTTTTTATCAGCAGTTGTCCTGGAAGGAGTAGGGATCTGAAAGCTGTCAGGGCATTTTGTACAGCTAGTATCTCTTTTTGGTTGATGTTCAGATAAATTTGACTTTGGCTCCAGTGGCCCTGAATACATTTGCCAGCCATGTGAGCCCCCCATGCATAGTCTTATGCGTTTGTGGTCAGGGTCTGGGTGGCGTGAGGTAGAGTGTATGTCAGTCCCTTGTTGTGGTTGCATGCTTCTGCCCACCAAAGGAACTCTGTCCTTAGACAGGGTATGATAGGAATGACTGTTTCCAGGTCCTGAGAATGCTGGCACCAAAGACATTTTAAGTACCATTGAAGTTTCCTCATATGCAGTCTTGCATATGGAATTAGCAGTATACACGAGGCCATGAACCCCAGTGCTTGCAGTATTTTTCTTGTAGATAGCTGGGTTCTGGTGGCCATTTGTTTGAAGTAATCTGTCAGACAAACTTGTTTTTCTGAAGTGAGGAATGCCATCTGGGAAGTTGTGTCCAAGCTTGCTCCCAGGAATACAATCTTTTGACTGGGTAACAGTTGTGATTTCTTTTCGTTGATGGTGTACCCCAAGGAAGTGAGAAGGTTTTTTACAAACACCAGGTGCTGAAGTAGCAATTTCTGACTGTCAGCCTGAATCAGGCAATCATCCAAGTATGGGTAAATTTAGATATTTCCCTGCTTGCAGTATGCAATGGCTGGAGTCAGGCATTTTGTGAATAGCCTGGGCACAGTAGATAAGCCAAAGGGAAGTGCAGAGAACTGATAATGCATAAATCCTGCCCTGAAACATAGATACTTCCTGCATGACTCCCTTACAGAGATGTGCAGATAGGCTTCTTTTAAGTCCAGGATGGCTAACCAGGCATCCTTGGCTAACATAGGAAGAAGCTGTAGCAGGGTAAGCATTATGAACTTTGGTACCACCAGGACGGTGTTTAGAATTGAAAGATCCAGGATTGGCCGCCAAGAGCCCTCTTTCCTGGGTAACATGAAGAGTCTGGAGTAGAATCCCTGACCAATCTGTTCTACTGGAACAGGCTGAATAGCTCTGATACTGAGCAGGGAAAGTACTTGGTTTTGAGCCTCTGCCCACTGGTTTGGAGGAAGGTCTGGAAACCCGCTTGGGGTTGGCAGAGAATGAAAATAAAATCTGTACCCCTGGGATACAATGTTGAGGACCCATCGGTCCTGGGTAATGGACATACAGTTTTTTGCATGAAGGGCAAATTTTTCTCCTAGGGGCACAAGCAGCTGGACAGGGCTGGGAAGTGGATTGAAGAAGTCATTGTGAGCTTTTTCCATAAGGAGGTGGCTTACTACTCCCTGCTTAAGGGGTGGGAGCACTCCATTGCTTAGATCTCTGCATACCCTAAGACTGTAGTCTGGGTGGTCTGTTTCCCCTGGGTCTTGTTTGAGAAGGCCTGGAGGGGGCTGGAAAGGACCAGTGTTTTGAAGGGCAATGCCTACTGAATCTAGGGGGTCGCACTTGTAAGAATTATTTAACAGTCTGCATATATTTAGCTTTTTCTTCTATCTTTTTAAGAACTTCTTCTGCTTTGGTACCAAACAAAGAGTCCTTTTTCAAAGGCGCGTCTAGTAATTTAGATTTTACATGATCTGGCAAGGTCTGCTCCTTCAGTCAAGCATGTCTTCTCAGTACAGAGCCAGTGACTGCTGCCCTGCAAGATGCTTCTAGGGCATCAAAGCCACACTGCAAGGTATGCTTACTGACTTGGTTTGCAGAGTGCATAAGCTCCTGCAATTCTTTATTTTCTGCACAGTCTGGAAAAGTTACCACTTTTGTTTACTAAGTTCCATAATATGTTGCTGGTACTTCAGCATGTGAAACTGGCAATTCAAAGCCCTGATTAGCAAGAGTTGCAGAGGTATATACCTTCTTACCCCATCTGTCCAAAGCTCTTGAATCCCTGTCTGAAGGGATGGGATTCTTGGCTGCAGTAGCCTTTATACCTTTTGGCCCCTGGGAAATGATCTCTGGGTCAGCAGTAGGATTCTTGAACAGAAACTTGTGAGTATCAGGTACTCAGTAGTACCTGTCAGGTTTCCTAGGGGCAGGAGGTAAAGTGTCAGGAGTAAGACTGGATTCCATGAAAACATCACCCACAACATCCAGGACAGGGGGTACAGCTAAAGGTCTGTGTTGAGGCAACTCTAAAAATTCTCTGAGTCTCTTTTTGGACTGAGGATGATTTTGGCATTCCCAATGGAAATGCTCTCTTAAAGTATGCAAGGTTTCACCAAAAGAAAAATCCTCTAGAGGGGATGCAGAGGGAATGGATTCCTCTGCATCTGAATCTTCATAGGCGGATGAGAAATGTCAGTCATCGGACTCCTGGTCTGTAGAACTTGAAGGGGACTGGGTTGTTTCCCTCTTACAGGGGAAGGCTGACTTCCTCTAATCAGTGTAATAAAGTCTTCAGCCATTCTAAGCATTTGTTTTTGTGGCTTCGGGGCCTGAGCATGCACTTTGGTCATCGGATTTCTAGGCATAGCGTGTACTTCGGGCCTAAGAAACTCAGTAGTTTTGGTTAAAAATGAAGTCATCGGTTTAATTTGAACATCGGTAGAGTGAAGAAAGTACAGTTTTGTACCTACCATAAATGTAGATGTTCGAGTGTATACACTGCTGCAGTCATTACACTTGGGTTATCCTGCCGTCAGGCAGTTCCCCAGTCGGCCTGAGTTCCAAAGTCTTGGTCTGGCATCGGTTGCTGTCGCCTCCTCCCTGACGCCAATGCGACAGAGGTATATAAGATGCAGCCGACGCCATTTTCTTCAGTTTTTCTTGCCCCAGATGTCAGGTGCCTCTAAATAGGTAGGCATTTCCAATTGCTAATAAAACATACATAAGAAAATAAGAAAAGCAAAAAACAACTTACAGCTACCAGCAAATACTCCCCATAGGTAGTAAGGGTAGAAGACATAGGTACGTACCAGCCAGTAAGAGGGGAAGGAGGGAGGGTAACCAGCACTGTATACACTTGAACATCTACATTTATGGTAGGTACAAAATTGTACTATGTTCATCGTGTTACACTGCTGCAGTCATTACACTTGGGTAGAATCCCAAAGCTGAGGTAGGGTGGCTGGTTCTATAAGGCATTAGGGGTGGCTATAAGGCCCTGCAGCACTGCAGTGGCGAAGCCAACTCTGGATTTAGAGTACAGAGGCAGATGGTAATGCCTGGTGAAGGTATGTACAGAAGTCCAAGTTGCTGCTTCCAAAATATCCTTGGTAGGTACTCCCCTGAGGTAGGCAGTTGAAGTGGTTGTTGCCCTGGTGGATTGAGATCTAATGCTGCTAGGTACAGGTTTTCCATGGTATGTGTAGCAGAAACGTATACAATGTCCTATCCATTTTGAAATAGTCTGTTTTGAAATGGCTTTTCCCTGTGCTCCTGCAGCATATGCAACCAATAATTGCTCAAATTTTCTGAAAGCTTTGGTTTTGTCCAAGTAGAAGCGTAACTGCCTGTGAATGCCCAAAGAGTGCAGTAGTCTCTCCCCTTTATTCTGTGGCTTAGGATAAAAGGTTGGCAGGTGAATAGTTTGGTTTAGAGCCACACTGGATACCACCTTTGGCATAAACGTAGGGTTAGTTCTTAAAGACACCCTGTCCTGGTGGAAAATGAGGAAAGGTTCCACTGCCATTAGTGCCTGTAATTCTGAAACTTTTCGTGTTGATGTTATTGCCAGGAGCAGAGCAGTTTTCCAAGAGATATATTTTAATTCTGCTGTGTTAGCTGGCTCAAAAGGAGGTAAAGTTAGTTTTTCCAAAACAAAGTTGAGGTCCCAAGTTGGAGTAGGTGCTATACGGGGCAGTCTTATGTTTTTAGCCCCTCTGAGGTACTGTTTTAACAGGGGATTAGAGAAAATTGGTGGATCCGTGTTGTAATGAGCAGATGTGGCAGAGGCGTGGATGTTGATGGATGAGAAGGAGAGGCCTTTCTCCAGCATCTCAGTTAAGTACTGCAGTATCTGAGGAATGTTTGGGACAAGAGGGTCAAGGCTGTGAGCTTGGTTCCAGGCACAGAATCTCTTCCATTTATCTGAATAGGCTTTCCTGGTACTAGGCCTTCTGGCCTCCAGAATGACATCCATAACAGCTTTGGAGAGAGGCATTGCTTGCTTGACTAAGGAATCTTCCATTCAGCTAGATTTAAGGTCTTTAGTTGGCTGTGTAGTATTTGATTGTTGTGCTGAGTCATCAGATGTGGGATTTGAGGCAAAATCCAGGGTGGTTCTTGTGCTAAGCTCCTTATGATTGGGTACCAGTGCTGGCGTGGCCAGTCTGGTGCAATCCGGATCATCTTTGGCTCTTCTTGCCTGGCTTTTATGAGTACCTTTGGCAGGAGAGGTAGTGGTGGGAAAGCGTATACTTGTAGGTTCTCCCAGCTGAATGAGAGGGCATCCACTTTCCATGCTTGTGGATGTTAACTCCTTGTGCAGAATTCTTGTAGCTGGCAGTTTATTGGGGATGCAAACAGATCTATGTCCGGGCTCCACCATTTCTGTGTTATCATTCTGAACATTTGTGGATTAAATTCCCATTCATGGGGATCCATGATGTTTCTGCTTAAGTCGTCTGCCAGTGTGTTTTTCTCTCCTGGTGGAATTCTGCTTGCAGATGAACTTGAAGGTTTATAGCTGTGTTCCACAAGGTCATTCATGGCTTGTCTGCATAGGGGGTAGGAGTGAGTGCCCCCTTGGTTGTTTATGTACCACAGAACTGTGGTGTTGTCTGTCTTTATCAGTAGTTGTCCTGGATGCAGCAGGTCCTTGAAAGCTATAAGGGCATTTTGTACAGCTAGCATCTCTTTTTGATTGATGTGAAGATGCCTTTGTTCTGCGGGCCACGTGCCCTGAATACATTTGCCGGCCATGTGTGCTCCCTAGGCGTAATCTGATGAATCTGTTGTCAGTGTTTGCCTGGCTGTGGGTTGTGTAAAAGGCTGTCCCTTGTTGAGGTGACAAGCTTGAGCCCACCATTGAAACTCCTGTTGAAGGCAAGGGATTAGTGGTATAACTGTTTCCAAACTTTGACAGTGTTGAGACCATACATTCTTTAGGTAACATTGTAGTTTCCTCATATGCAGTTTGCCATATGGAATTAGTAGTATGCAGGATGCCATATAACCCAAGGCCTGCAGAATTTTTCTTGCAGGGAGTTGGGTCTTTGTTGCCATCAATTGAAAGTATTGAGTCAGTTGTCCTTACTTTTCTGGCGTGAGATAAGCCCTCTGGGCTGTTGTGTTCAAGCTTGCACCCAGGAATATAATCTCTTGTGAGGGCACTAGTTTTGATTTCTTTTCGTTTACTGTGTACCCCAGGCAACTTAATAACTTTTTTACAAACGCCAGATGCTTTAGAAGAATGTCCTTGCTCTCTGCTTGAATCAGGCAGTCGTCCAGGTACGGATAAATTTGAATTCCTTTCTGTCTGCAAAATGCAATTACTGGTGCCAGGCACTTTGTGAAGGCCCTGGGCACAGTAGATAAGCCAAAGGGCAGTGCAGAGAATTAGTAGTGCATTGAACCAGCTATGAATCTGAGGTATCTTCTGCAGTTTTGTCTGATAGGGACATGCAGGTATGCCTCCTTGAGGTCCAAAGTCACGAGCCAAGCTTTCTTGCCCAGCATGGGAAGAAGCTGCTGTAATGTCAACATTTTCAATTTTGGAACATCCAGGTAAGTGTTTAGAGATGAAAGATCCAGAATGGGCCTCCAGGCTTTGTCCTTTCTGGGTACCAGAAAGAGTCTTGAGTAAAATCCTTGTCCTTGCTCCTGTGTGGGTACCTTCTGAATAGCTCTCATATCCATGAGTGCTGTAATTTGCTTTTGAGCCTCTGCCCATTGATTTGGTGGCAGATTTGGCATTCATTTTAACCTTGGCAGAGTGTGAAAGTGCAACCTGTAACTTTGAAATACAATGTTGAGAACCCATTTGTCTTTGGTGATCATTTGCCAATTGTGGTAGAAGAGTGCCAGTCTTCCTCCCAAGGGGGCTGCCAAGAGGGATTTGTTTGGCAGCTGTAGTGGGAAGTCATTGGAGCTGCTTTTTATATGGTTGGGGCCTGTCTTCCCCTTCTTTCTGGCCTGATGAAAGCCATTGTCGAGGCCTATAAGGGCCTTGTGTTTGACCTCTACCTCTTGGACGTCTGTATCTTCCCCTTTGAGGTCTGTCTGTAATTGGAAAGGACCAGTTCTTAGTTGGCCAGTTTCTGCTAAATCTAGGAGGCTGAACCTGTAAGAAATCCTTCACCGTTTGCATAGATGTTGCCTTATCCTCCATTTTCTTTAATACCTCTTCTGCCTTAACTCCAAATAACACATCCTGCTGCAAAGGTGCATCCAATAATTTTGCTTTAACATGATCTGGCAATGTATGTTCTTTTAACCAAGCATGTCTTCTAATGACAGAGCCTGTAACTGCTGCTCTGCAGGAGGCCTCTAGAGAATCAAAACAACATTGCAAAGTATGCGTTCCCACTTGTTCAGCTGCATGCAATAAATCCTGCATTTCTTTAAAATTAGAAGGATCTGATTCTGGAAGCATTTTCTGTTTTAACTGAGACAGTAAAAATTGCTGATATTTTAGCGTGTGAAACTGGCAATTTAAGGCTCTCATTGCTAAAGTTGCAGATGTATATACTTTCTTTCCCCATCTGTCTAATGCTCTGGAATCTCTGTCAGAGGGAACTGGATTCTTGGCTGATGAGGCCTTAACTCCTTTGGGTCCCTGAGAAATAGTTTCAGGGTCAGCTACAGGGCTTTTATACAGAAATTTATGTGAGTCAGGGACTCTGTAGTATCTGTCAGGTTTAACAGGGGCAGGAGGTAAGGAATCAGGATTTAAGCTGGAATCAGTATACACATCATCCACAATATCTAACACTGGCGGAAAAGCAAGGGGTCTGTGTTGAGGTAATAAAAGGAAGTCTCTGAGCCTTTTCTTGGATTCTGAGTAATCCTGGCCTTCCCAGTGGAAATGCTCCCTCATTGTATGTACGGTTTCCCCAAAGGAGTAGTCCTCAGGCGGTGAGGCTGATGGAATTGATTCCTCAGAATCAGAATCCTCATAAGGGGGTAAAGAGTATCCTAGGTCTGAGGATGAATCAGAAGAGATGGACACCTGCTCGGATGAGTCATAGTCTGCATCCTGTCTAGGCCTTTTATCAGGAGGGGGATGGGACCCCCTGATCAGAGTGATTAGGTCTTTGGCCATTTTGAAAATTTGTTTCTTAGGCATGGAGGCCTGTCCTGGAGAATGCTGTATTTGTTTCTTAGATTTTAAAGGAGGTTTAGACTTAGCTGAGGATTTAATGCTTAACTGAGTAGGTCTGAAGACACCCTCTGAAGCTGTGGGTTGCTCAGCTACTCCGGATCCCTCTGAAAGGTTAGTCTCGGTAGGCTGAATAACTTGTGTGTCCGAAGGCCCAGCCATCTCCACGTGGGAGTCAGAGGTGGCCTGTGGTTCTACAGAAGCAGTCGTCAGGGGCTGCGAAGGCGCCTCGCTGAAAACTGGAGAACCGGCGACTGGCCTAGAAGAGGCTTCATTGTCAGTTTTAGGCCTCGAATGCCTATCCTTGTCTTTGCGCTTTTTGTGTATTCCGGTCGTCTGAAGTTCCGATGGCATGGTATAATTGAATTTTCTACCAAAATAATGTCGGGCAAAATCAAACAGACATTTAATAGTGCGCTTGTTAAACCTAGCACAAAACCGAGAACCAGTGACGTCGTGATCTGGGCCTAGGCATGGGATACAAAAAGAATGGAAATCCTTATGAGGTATTTTCTTCCCACAAGAAATACAAGTTATTAACTTTTACTGACATCGGTCTGAGTCAAGAAAAAGTTTCCCCAACGGGGTACTTAGCTTTGTAGAAGACTTCTGTTCTGGATTCAGAATGAAAATCTCAGGAGACGGCCGACCGGTACTTGTGAACTGCTTTTGCTTCGGGCACTGCGCAGCAAGAAAGACTGAAGAAAATGGCGTCAGCTGCATCTTATATACCCCTGTCGCACTGACGTCAGGGAGGAGGCGACAGCAACCGATGCCGGACCAAGACTTTTTGGAACTCAGGCCAACTGGGGAACAGCCTGACGGCAGGATAACCCAAGTGTAATGACTGCAGCAGTGTAACATGATGAACATCTGCCTCAGAAGCCGGTGCCTGCACAGCAGTTCCGGACACATCCAAGGTACAGACATCCGCAGGTTTCCTAGTCGAAGAAGCATCTCGCGACATACCGGACTCCAAATGGCTCTCAGCAGAGGCCTTCGAATCCATTAAAGCAGGCATCAGGGGCTGCAAAGGCACCTCACTAAGTACCAGCGGACTGGCGACTAGCTTAACAGAAGAGTCGTCGGCAGTTTTTGACCTATGCAGTCTGTCTCTGTCTTTATCCTTACGATTTTTCAGAAAATCAGTAGTCAGATGGCTTACCAAAGCCATATCAGAATACGGAGATCGAGAGTGAAAGAATTTAGTGCCAAAAAGAGACCAATGACGAATGGTTCAGGCGTTAAACAAGGCACAAAACCGACAGCAAGGGACGTCGTGGTCTGAGCCTAAACAGGTGAAGCAGTAAGAGTGAAAATCTCTGTGAGGTATTTGCTTTTGACATGCAAGACAATTGTTAACTTTTTCTGACATTGGTTAGAGCAAGAAAAAAGGATTGCCAACGGGGTACTTAGAATACTTCAGGATTATTCAACGAAAATGAAAAATTTTCAGGTAGCGGCCGACCGATACTTGCAAACTGCTTCTGCTTCGGGCTTCTTGACAAGAAAGACTAATGTAATGGCATCAGCTGCCTGTTTTTATACCCCTGATGACCTGACATCAGTCCAGGAGTGACAGCATCTGATGCAGAAATACTAAGTCTCTGGTATTCGGGCCGACTGAGGGCTACCTGCAAGGCAGATAACCCAAGTGTGATGACTGCAACAGTGAAACACGAAGAACATCTGCTCATCTCCCATCTTACATTCTACTACTTTGTGTATCCGATTATCAATCACCGTCTCTAGAACTTTCATGTAATGCGAAAGGAGTTTGATGCCACTGTACTGCCCACAGTTGTAGATGTCCCCTTTGTTTTTCTACAATGGCGAGAGTATACTTAAGCTCCAGTCTTCTGGGATACGCCCTTCTCTCCACACTACTATGAGTACCCTCAAGAGCCATTTCCCTTCTATCATACACAGCATCTGTATCATATCTACTGTGACCTCATCTGAGTCTGCTGCTTTCCCCTGACTTGATTTTCTTTAGTGCTACTCTTCTTCTTCTGCAGCCTTCTTTGACCACTGCTTGCAGCTGATTGTGGCAATCAGTGGTTTATGTTGTGGGCCGACTGTTTCATTGAGGATGACGTTGCAATCACTGATTCTTCCCCAGTGCCCTTTCCTTACTAGGAGGAAGTCTACCTGAGTTGCATGTTGGCCACTCATATGTGATCTTGTGACACTCTCTCTTTCGAACCATGTGTTGGCCAGATGTCTAGTATGGCCTCAACTTCTTTATTCTGTTGCCCCACCCATGTAAATCAAGCCAGTCCCCAAATTCTGTTCTGTGTGTCTCAATATATGCATTCAAGTCCCTCATTATCAACACCAATTCATGATGTTCTGCTTTATCTAGTAGGTCCTGCAACTGCTGTCTGAATGCACTCTTTTCCTCACTATAACAACCCTGATGTGAGGCACAGGCTGAGATTATGTACACTGTCCTGTCATTACACTGGAATCTGACTGCCATCAGTCTGTCACTAATTCTGATGATATCCCTCACTGTCTTTTGAAGCCTCTCTCTTTCCACAATTCCCACACCATTTCTAGCCTGTCTTCTTCCTAAGTAGTACACTCTGGATCCGACGCAAAGTGGCTTTGCTGCACTGCGATTCCATCTTGTCTCTTGGATACACAGGAAGTCCAGCCTCCTCCATATCATCATGTTATTCACATCTAAGCTATGTCCTGTCAGTGAACTTACATTAAGTGCAGCAATTCTTAGTCCATGTTTTGCAGGTTGATTGGCTCAACAGAGCTATCCCAGGTAACCCAGGCTAGGCAACTAGACACCGACCAGCCAGTAGCTTACTGATCCAGGGCTGCTGGGCTTTACGGCAGGCACACACTGGCCAAGAAAGCCACATACACCCCTCCCACTGTAAGCACTGGTCCCTGGCGGGTCTATATCATATGAGCGAATCCCACAAATTGCGAACGCTCATATTATCGAACGTACCGGACCTCAAACTTCCTATTGTGGGGGGCTGTGCCCCCCACACCCCATGCTAAATATATATTCCAACTCTGAGATCGCACTACAGTGAGGAAAGGGCAAATATCCCATTATTCACTGTACCGCAATCTCAGAAAAAGCACTTTGAGGTCCGGTACGTTCGATATTATGAGCATTCGCAATTTGTGCGATTTGCTTATATGATATAGACCCGGTCCCTGGCATAGGTCAGAATAGGCTGGATCCTCAACCCACTTATCACCAGCAGATACCCATGCCCATTTGGTAACATTAATCAGCATGACCAAATCACCTAGAGCCATATTTTACACGACATGAGTGCCTAGCTTTGCCACAGGCAGCCTGTAAATGGTTCATTTCCCAGGGCCCTACTTGTAAATCTTTCGCCTCCCTACCTCCTGCTTACACTTATCAAGGGTACCAGAATTTGTCAGAGATTTGGGATACATGGCTAAGCCTAAAAAGGCCCTTGTGGTCATTAGCCTAGTACTCACCTATGAACCAGAAGGAGTTCTAACACAGGAAAGACTCAAGACCTGGGAGAATCCATTTGTAAAAGGGCATATCATCTTTTTTGGACTTCAGAAATTTGGGCACTCTCCCACTGAAAGTACTCCTTCATTTTCACAATGCTGTCACCAAAAGAAAGCACTTCAATAGAAGTGACATGCTTGAACGTCTGCTTTTTCTTCAGAGGAACTATAGCCCTAACAAGCTTAGGTAGATCAGAGCCCTGCCCGACTTTAATGTGGGAACGAAGAACCTCTTCCCTAACAAGCATCTGGGGAATTCCTTCAGACCCATCCAAAATAATCAGCTGTGGCTCTCCCTTCCTGTCTGTAGCAGATGTATGCTCAACTTTGGCAGACATGCAAGAAACCAAACCTGTGTCAGCCTCCAAATGGTTTGTGAAAGAAGGAGTTGGCAGTGGAACTGAACAGTCCTCAGGTTCTTCATCCGACCTGATGGAGACGTCCAGCAGAGGCTGGACACCAGAAGACTCTAAACGTACCTTTTCTGACAACTTCTTAAGATGCATCCAAACATTGGGTCAGGCGGACTGAGATGCCATTGTTCCCTCGGCAAGTACGATGGTAGTTCTCTAGGTAAACAGAAATGGAGGACAGACAGGTTTTAGGTAGAAAAGCCTGACAAAGAGCACACTGAGTATAACTGTGGTCTGCACCTAGGCAGAAAAGGCACTTGTCATGTCTATCCTTATGGCGAATCTGCCTCCAACACTCACATTTTCCCTTTCTGGATGACATGTAAAATGGAAAACCAACAAAATAAAAGAAAGAAGGAAAAGTCACTAATGAGGAACTACTTATCTGCCACAAGCTCCGTAGCTGGAACAATGTGACAAACAACTTGACAGACCAAATTCAAAAGGAAGCATTTGGACTGGCAGCCAAGACTTTCTGTAGCTTAGGCACCAGTACGTCACTTATGCACCTTACATCCTGAACATAGGACAAACACCAGACATACAGATCCTGTAGGGGCCTAAGGCTTTGATATGTAGGACAGACATATGGCCATTCTCAACAGAATATCCCTATATAAGGAGTACTGCAACAGTGATACTGGGGGCAAGAAAAAAGCTGATTGAGGCTGCATCTCAGTTTGTGGAAGATCTACAAGTTAATAATATGGGCCTACAATTTGATGGTATTCAGTTGGGTATGGAGGTGAAGTTTTTGGATATTGGGTTACATAGGAAATTTGAACAGAGAAATCAATTTTTGTATGGAAATAGCTGCCATTCAACACATTTAATGACAGTATTGCCCTATAATGAATTTCTCAGGATACATAGACTTTGTAGTAAGGATGAAGTCTTTAACAATGAGATTTTGTAATCTGAAAAAAATGGTTTTAGATAGGGGCTATAATATAAAGTTAGTTGTGGAAGCGAAAGCTAAAGTAATGGAATTAAGATGGTCAAACATCCATGCCAATTGAAGGGTCTGGAATACCAGCAATAACAACAACAATAATAATAATAATAATAATGCCCTTCCTGGTGCCCTGACATTAGAGTAAATAAAGATATGAATAGAGTAACTTCTAAGGAAATTTATTTTGTTACCACCTTTAATGTTATTAGTGACAAAATTGTGAATACTGTTCAACTGTTTTGGCCTATGTTACTTAGGGACAAAGATTTAAATTTGTTGATGCCTAAAAAACTTCAGGTTTCATATAAGAGGGCTAGAAATTTAGGGGACATATTAGTACATAAACAGTTTGAACTTCCTACTGTGGGACTTGGTACGGAAATATCAATTTTTAAAGTACGGTACCCTGTAAAAAATGCTTTGCATGTAAAAGTGTAGTTAATTGTTTTAAATATATCAATGGGCATTATTTTGCTACGAGGAATAATTTTAATTGTAATATTCATGGGGTTGTATATGCTCTAAAGTATAGCTGCAATACGTTTTACATTGGGGAAACCAGAAGTTTCAAAGTACGCTTCCAAGAGCACTTACGGGATATTAAAAATGCTAAAAAGGACAGGCCATTGGTGGCCACTTTTTTGATTTTCATAACTCAAATCCAGATTATATTTGTGGATGTATCTTACTATTAGTTTAAATAATAAGCTTCGAAGGAAGTAAACTTTGTATATTTTAAAATTCAATACCCTGGAACCATCAGGGTTAAATAAAGAATGTGATTGGAAATACGTGATCTAATTAACAGTGGGTATGACTTGTTAATTTTATGTATACTTAAGTGGAATTTTTGGTATTGTTTTTTACTCTTTGAAGGCTGAAGAGCCGAAGGGCTAGTGCAATAAAACTTTTTATTTTGGCTTTGGTTGTTGCCTTTTGTGGTATTTCTCCAAATTCAAAAAGAAGCATTTGGACTGGCAGCCAAGACTTTCTGTGGATTAGGCGCCAGTACGTCACTTATGCACCTTACATCCTGAACATAGGACAAACACCAGACATACAGATCCTGTAGGGGCCTATGGCTTTGGTATGTAGGACAGACATATGGCCATTCTCAATAGAATATCCCTATATAAGGAGTACTGCAACAGTGATACTGGGGACATCAAAAAAGCTGATTTGGACAGTTCTGCTATGGTTTTAAATCCCAGAAACATTGGCAGAATTAGTGCAGGCTATGTACAATGACCCAATAACACAAGTACAAATACTTTTCGGACTCAATAGAGGGGTTCCCTGGGGAATAAGTCTGCATCTGGGCTGAGTTCAATGCTGTTCATAATAGTGATGGACTACAATAGCAAACATGTTGGAGGGTATAGCTCATCAAAGCTGCTGTATGCAGATGATGTGAAATTACAGGCAGACTCTAACTAAACAAGAACTTCATCAAACAATAAGGGAAGGAAATGCAAAACTTAAGGTACAAATGATTAAACTGAGTATAGACAATACAGTTGTAATGGCAGAAAACAGGGGAATCAGAGGAAGTTGAAAACTGAAACAGAAGGGAAAATAGTGGAATAGGTTAACAACTTTAAGTATCTAAGAGGGATGGCTGATAAGAGATGTCACAATGAAGAGGTCAAAGCTAAAATTAGAGGGTCTGCAACCAAGTGGTATACAGTGCCAGGGCTAGTGTGTGACTGAGGAATGCAGACGAAGCTGAAAAGGAAGATGTACAAAATAGTGATGCAAGCAATACTACTACATGGTACAGAAACCTGGGCAGTGAAAGCTGAGGATACTAGAGGTGATGGGCATAAAGTGCATGAGATGGGTAGTAGGATGCACATTATGGGACAGACAAAGAAATGAGGGCATCAGAGCAAAAGCCCAAGTAGCTCCAATTGCAGGAAATGTCAAAGAGAACAGATTATGGTGGTTTAGGCACATGTGCAGGAAACCAGAAGTAAATCTGGTGAAGATGATGTGGAACAGATAAGAGGGCAAGAGAAAGGGCATCTAGCATGGATTGTGTGGCAGAACTGTGACAGTCAGGCCTAACTGTCGAAGTAGACAGGAGAGCGTCATCTAATCAAGAGACATAATGACAGTTGATGTGATGCCAACACCTCAACCAGATGAAGAAAATGGGAAAAACAAGGTTGATGATGACAATGATGATGTTTATACAAAAAGCAAACAAAATGTACACCTATTTTGAGTGGAGGTTACACTGAGGAAACAACTACTAATCAAGACACTAATTATTCCAACAGTTCTTCCTTTCTGGATCACACTGTAGATAGTAACACGATCAAACAGATTCTTACTAACAACTTCAAAATTCTGTCAAGTAATCCAGACCTACTAAAAACACTGGAACAAAAAACAGCTTTCTTTACCGAACAAATATAAATTTAAAGGCCATTTTTGAAAGGGACATTTCAGACTTTACAAATGATAATGGCCAATAAACTATGAATGTTCCCTGCTTTTTATTGCAAATACATGTTAAACGTGTTTAACAAATGTAAAAAAAAAAAAAACAGTGCTTATCTGGTCATCAAAAACTATGAAAAAGCCATTGGAGCCAAAGGTCATTTTAACTATAATCGTGGAGGAAAAGTTTATGTTGTACTTTGTAACTCTTGTGGTCTGTTTTATGTTGGTAACACTTGGTGAAACATACCTCTCAACCCTTTAGTGCATGAAATATGGATGAAAAGTAAAATAGTGGGGGACAAGGGCCCATAAACAAGTAGAGATTTTAAATACTACTATGGTAAACTTGAAAGTTGATAGAAAAACATGATTTGTGTCAGCATGCATTTTCTGAAAGATACAAAATCTGAAGATCAAATTTATGTCATTACACTGTGACTTTAATCCCCAGTGATTTGTCAACCCCCCCACAAATTTTATGAGAACATACCAAAAATATGAGGCACAAATCTGTACATTTTGTGAAAATCTGGACAGTTGAGAGGTATGGTGTGAAAAACGGCTCAGTATGTGTACAAATACAAGCCATCAAAAAAGAAGAAAAATGCTATTTCTTAAACAAAAAACAACTTTATTGAATTAACACTTATGACATGGGTAATTATACATTTATATAAATGAAAACAAACCATACTGACATATTTTCAGCTGCAAACATTATAAATCACTTATAATCTATACAGTCACTGTCAGTCAAGCATTATATAGCTCATTCAGTTCTTGCCTTCCCTTAAACCTTATTCCTCCTCCAAAACATTATTCTATATGCATTGTTCCATTTTTTTCTATGTAATTTACCCCTACCCTTTTCTAAAGATCCCACTTCCAATCAGTTTCTCTCTCTTAACAATATTCACTACTTCTAGTACAGATGGTTTGGAGTCTGACTTCCATTTTCTAGTAAATAATTTTTGACAGAAACCAGAATTAAACACAGCAAGGCCCTTCTATGTGTCTAGGCAATTCTGATTCTGTATCACAGTGTGACTTCCCTCCTCTGGACCAGAAATCAAGAAGCCTCAATCCTCACCACTGACAGCAGTGAGGGACATCCACTTGGAACAAAGATAGATACACACAGTATTTCCAGATGCAGCTCTCTGCACCGACCACAATTTTGCTTATGAGCACACAGGGAACATACTCAGTCCTGGGGGTGGGTTTCCTGCTCTCTCTCCAGGCCCCAAATAAGAATCCCCACTGACAAAGCTGTAAAGTTGAGTCCTCAGTCAAGTGTTCCAAGCCAAGTCCTCCACCACCCTAACTGGGAAACCAGTGCTCTGTGTCCCTGCTCCAAGTAGCTGACACACACACACACACACACACACACTCTGAGATTTGATTTTCAGACACACACACACACACACACACACATCTGGGAAAGGCTGGCACAGGTTTATAAACTATGCCCCTCTGAACAAACTACAAGGTAAACACTGCCACCAGAACACTCCAAAGCCAGCTACTCTAAGGCTCTTACAAGGGTACTCAATTATAATGAGTAAAATTAATACTACTACAAATGGTAGTGTTTGACCAATGCAGCAAGGCTTTCAGGAGCGGTCACCATGTCACCAAATAAATATAAAATACTCTCAAAGGTTAAAATATTCTCTAAAAGACCAGCCACAATGAAAAGTTTAAATATATTTAATAATAAATAATAAAAGAACATGAAAATACTAAATATCTATTTACAGTAAACACCAGTGTTCCAATCAAAGGAAATATTAAAAATAACAGAGATGGAAAAGTTCACACAGCTACATAAAAACAATACTTAACTAATCTCCCTACATTTTCCTGACTGATTTAAAGAATTACGGTTTCCTACTTACTTAATGAAGCAATGCAAGATGAAGTGGGTGAGTGGTCTTGTCAGTTCCAAAACAGAGTACTCTGAAACTTCTGTCTCATCTAGTATTAAAACATCATTTCAGTGCTGGATTATAGAATGACGTCACATACATCTGGTCATCTGACTCTGGTTCCCACACTACCCCCTTTACTAGAAACTGAACCAGAATATGGCACATATGTGTCATCATACACACACACACACACAGAATTTTGTTAAGATGTATCACAGCATCTGGAAGCTATAAAACCATTTCAAAAACTACCACCCTTCCAGGGTAGCAATTAGTTCACCTCTAAGGACAATACAGTAGGATTCCTAGTCCTGGATTTCAAAGGTATTTTGTCTCTGGCTGCAGGCAGAACTGTAACATACAATCTTTATGGCCTAAACTAGGTAATTTAATTTCAGACTATTTTCAAAGTTAGCTGGACTGAGATTAACCACTTATCTTCCAGTATCCTATGTTACAATATACTCATTTCAATAGCTACAATACAGTCTGACATACAAATATATTTCTTTTCTGTCCAACAGGACCCACTGTTGGTACATTTTTAACAAAAGCAGCTTTACAAATAAATTTCCAGTACTCGCACCTGTACAAATCAGTTTGATGTACAAATGACGTATAATTTTTTTATAAAACTCCAGCAAGCTATGCTGGCATATGTTACACATCCACTGTCCTACTTCTCCTGGCATAGCTGGCAATACCTCACACCATCACACACAGCACAAAAAAATAATTACATTAGTTACACTAATTTGCTCACCCGGTATTTCTAACAGAGTAGTCTGCAAGGAAAAAAAGTCTGCCAACTCATTACACTTCCAAAAATATATGTTCCCAATTACCCCTTTCTTCCCAATCATACCTCCTATATTTTTAATCTACCCAAGGAAAAATTCTTTGTAGCCTGCTTGGGGTATAAAAATATCTATGCAAATACATCCAAGTTAAGATCCTAAACCTTCTAGTTTTAAGAAAAATGCTCTTTCAGGCATTCATCTCAATGTCAGATCTTCAAAAAATCTTTTTGTAGTTGACTTTGTGAAGCAACCCAGAAAAAATGGCGTTATAACCAATATACTGGTGATCACATAACTAAACTAGCAGCTAAGACTAGGACTAAATTTTGTTCTGGTTTGAAAGATAATGATACTATAAGTGAAAAATGGGTTTTAAAAATGAAGTCAGATAGATTGTGAATGAATAGGAGGAAAACAACCACTGGCTCTTCTTTAACAATGGAATATTAATTTCTGTAAATAATTAATGGTTTTAGAGTGTTTTTATTATTTCTGAAGAGGTCTGTAATTAAAAGGACCAAAAGCACTAATGTCTTGTTACCTGTTGTTTGGTGTGTTTTCTTTGGATGATTAAAGAACAGACAAGAAGAGAACAGAGTTTAAACACTAATAATTTGAAGTGGGGGTAAATAGAATTTAAATGGCTTTAAACTGAACCAGGAGATATAATTTCATGAGATGCTGGATGTTTATCACAACTATGCAAGCAATAATGCCAAATAGAGTGGTCATCACAAGGAAACAACAGATTATGCAGGAGTGTTGTGCAGCATCAAGGTTCCCCACCTCTGTAAGGTCCATTATTTCTCTATAACGCTCACCCTGGAGAGCATAACTATACTTTGGAAATGGGCTATTTGTTAAACTGTTTTGTGTTTATTTTATTTATTCATTCTTTATATATTTTTAATATAAAGGAGTTACTCAGCCTAATGTTTCAAAATTGGCAAAGGAGAGGTAAGTGTTACTGGAGGAAATATTTTATATCTAATATGTAAATTTGGAAAGTATTTGAATAATGCCTACACATAATTATGGTCTATTTCATCTAAAAAAAAATAGTTGTCCATCTGAATGAAACAACAAAACATCCAAATTCATTACACTAAAAGATATCACAAACACTAAATATGTCTCCAAAAGTTTTTTTTTTTTTGGATAGATGTCAAGCCTCCCTCTGCACCCCACACACGCCACCATAAATATATTAATTTCAAAGCTGCACAACCATGAAGAAAACAGAATACTCTGACACAATAAATCATTGCTGCCATACATACTCAAACTTTTAGGCATGGAAGTACAAATTAATAGTAAGGATTAGAAAAAATCATTAGTGATTAACACTAACTTACATTATAATCACTATGCTTCAAAACCAAACCAGCAGTAATTTTCTACAGGATAACATACTTATCGATCAAGTGAAATTCAGTCTTTCGTGGTTTAGATCAAATGAACTATAACCCTAGACACACACACAGACTTACATATATAAATAATCTCCATGGCAATACCCAGATTTGCTCGGAGCTGTTGCACAATGGCACCTCATATACCAAGCCAGCAGATATTGCCAATATACTAACCGACAGATTCAGTGCCAACTTTACCCGTCTCTTCCCACCAAAGGACCAATCACAATACCAGTAGATTACCAGGCACCCAGTATTACTGCTGCACAGGTTAAAACAGCACTGTCCAAGGCCAATAATACAGCTTCTATGGGACCTCACAATATCCCTGGCTGTGTTCTACATGAACTACAGAGTGAACTGGCACCTCACCTGTGTGCCCTGTTCAATCACAGCCTCACCTCAGGCTTTGCCCCTACCGAATGGCGCACTGCTACAGTCATCCCTCTCCACAAAGGAGGAGCGACTACAGACCCTGGGAACTATTGCCCATTGGCCTGACAAGTCTGATATGCAAAGCTATGGAACGCATCATCATGGACCTAATAAACAAAGATACAGGAATCTCCAAACTCTGGATCCCACACAGTTTGGTTTTGTGAAGGGTAGATCATGCCCAGTCAACCTGGTCAACTTCTTTGAGTCAGTCACCAGAGCTGTGGATGAAGGCAAGGTGGTTCATGTAGCCTACCTTGATCTGGCTAAGGAATTTGATACCATGCCCGACTCAGGAATCATAGAAAAACTCACTAAGCTAGGCAACAACCCCTATATCATAAGGTGGGTTGCAAACTGGCTCACAGATAGAACCCACAGTGTGAAAGTAGCTGACTCCAGGTCAGACTGTCGACCAGTCACGAGTGGAGTCCCACAGGGTTTGGTCCTGGGTCCTCTCCTGTTTGGTATCTACTTCCCAGAAGTCCAGGCCAACATGAAGGGACTCTGGCTGACAAAGTTTGCAGACAATTGCAAGTTGAGAGTCATAATTAAATCCCCAGGTGATGCTGACATCCTACAGAAAGGCCTCACTAAGACCAATGAATGGTGTCAGAACCATGGTCTTAAGCTCAATGCCAAAAAATGTGTTGTCATCCCCTCTGGGAAAAACCCGGATTCCATGAATTACCACACTGATGATAGTCCAATGAACACAGAAGGTGTCATAAGAGATCTGGGAACACAGGTTGAGACAACCTCTCTTTTGACCACCACATTGCCACTGTGGTCAAAATGTCCTTCTATGTGGCACATCTCATTACTAAGGGTTTTGCATCCAGGAAGAAAGAGGTCATTGTCTCCCTCTACTCTTCCCTCATTAGGCCAATCATCATGTACAATGCCCTATTTGGCATGTACCTCACTAGACACCTACAACAACTGGACAGGCCACAAAAATACCTCACAAAGAGGATCTTAGGCCTTAAACACTTGTCCTATATGGACAAACTCAAAAAACTCCAACTATTCTCTGTCTCATATCGCCTACTTAGAGGCGATCTCTGCTTGACCTACAAAGCCATGTCCAACCTGGCTCTATTAGAAATGCTACATCTAAAGAAATCCCAATCCCTCCACACTACACACTCCAGAGACCTCAACCTCATTACCACAATCAACAGGACAAACTGGAGGGACAGGTTCATAACCCAGAGACTGCCCATGCTATGAAATAGACTTCCCATACATGTCAAGCGGAGTGCTTCACTGGTCCTCTTCAAAAGAAAGCTTGATGAGTGGATGGGAAATAGAAAATTCAGCCCAGGAATCACTCCAGTGTCTCTACTTGACAGAGGCACTGGGAACTAAGGTCGGGTGGCACAATGCCAGGGTAATCCTATGGACTAGGCTTGTAAAGGCTCCAGGGCCATTAGCCTAGTACACACCTATGAGCTTATGAACCTATATATACATAGAGGTGTAGAGATACAGACACACAAAGCCTGATTCCAAAAGACTCGCTCTTGTTGCAAGTGACATACTATAGTGTAAACCTGACACAATTTTGTTAGACTTGCTCTTGGTGACCTGCTCTAGTATAATCCTGCTTTGTAGCTAAAGCCTTACACTGCAGTAACTCACTTATGCAGAGAGCAAGTCTTCTGGAATCTGGCCCACAGTCTAACGTATACAAAAAGTTTATAAGTATGTAAGTATGCATACACATGCACACGCAAGCAATCAAGCACACACACACACACACACACACACACACACACACACACACACGTAAGTACCCAGCATTTAACTGATTAACACAGTTCAGGTGCCTTAATGTGATGAAGAAATATGTAAATAGCAGCCCTAGTAATATATTTAGATCACTGATGTCAGATACATTCAGTGCAAAGCACTGCAGCTCTCCCACATGTACACACAAATAAACAAGCATACATACATTCTCCTAGCTGACTGTCTGTGGCATCAATGAATGAATGTATGCACAAATAATATGTATTTTCATTTGAATTTGTTGCTATCAGACAGAGTGCAAATCCTTACTGCCCACCACACAGACACATCTTTGTAACTGCTGCTCTTGATGCAGTCACCTGCATAAGATTTGACTGTTTATTTTTCCCCATTCACTAACTGAACACTGTTAACAGATGCACTTAACAAGGAGAAAGGAAATGGTAGATATTAGCAACTGCTACTGCTGCAGTTACCAACTTTATTTATTTTTTCTCACACTCAGTAACAGCTGCTTTCTAAGAGCTGTGCGTGGAGAGAGTAAAGGAAATGGTGGCTCCTGAAAAATATTTCAGTCGCAGCAAATGGATTTTGTGCCAGATGAAGCATTTTTAACTGGGTTCTCCCTGTAAAGTACAGTTGTGCAAGCTGAGCTTACCATAACAGTAGATGTTTGAATGATCACTGTTGCAGTAGCCTTAGGTATCTATATAGATTACATTCTGTCAAGAATATAACAGCCTGCCACCTTCCAGAGCTTCAGGGCACCTCCCATGTGCCCAAACTGTCAAGCACCTCGAGCTGAGCTGACTAAAAGACTAGTTTGTGTGTGAAGGCCTTCAGAGCTTTCCTGAAAGCAGCTAAAGGGAGACAGAGCCCTACATGGACAACGCTAACAGCAATAAATCATAAATGCCCACACCCTGGTGCTATGTCCCCTCCTCTGGGCCAGTAATCAATGTGGCTGAATCCTCACCACTGACACCGGTGAGGAATTTTCACTTGGAACAAAAATACATACACATAGTATTTCCAGATGCAGCTCTCTGCATCAAGCACAATTTCCCTTAAGAGCACACAGCGAACACATTCAGTCCTGGGTCTGAGTTTTCCTCTCTCCCTCTTTTTCCAGGCCACCAGTAAGACTCCCCACTGGCACAGCTGTACAGTTGAGGCCTCAGCTGAATGTCCAAGCCAAGTCCTCCAACACGCTCTCTGTGAAACCAATACTCTGTGTCCCTCTTCCAAGTAGCTGACACACACACTCTGAGATTTGATTTGCACACACACACACCTGGGAAAGGCTGGCACAGATTTACTCATCCTGCTACCCTTTGCCCAGACTATAAGGTAGTTACTGCCACCAGACACTCCAAAGCCAGCTACTCTAAGGCTGTTAAAAGGCTGCCCAATTATACTGAGTGAAATTAATATTAATAAAATTGATAGTATTTTGACCAAATGCAAGGCTTTCAAGAGTGGCCACAGTGTCAGCAAATAAATATAAGTACTCTCAAAGGTTAAAATATTCTCTAAAGGACCAGCCACAAAGAAAAGTTTAAAATAAATTCAATAATAAATAATAAAAAAAACATGAAAATACTAAATATTTATTTTACAATAAACACCAGAGTTTCAATCACAGGAAATATTAAAATAACACAGATGAACAGATTCACAAAGATACAGAAAAACAGTACTTAACTAATCTCACTATATTTTCCTGACTGATCAAGAATTACTTTTCCCTGGTTACTTACTAAAGCAAGGCAAGATGAACTGGGTGAGAGATCCTTATTTGTCAGGCTTTAAAAGCAGACTGCTCTGAGACTTCAGTCTCATCAAGTACTAAAACATCATTTTTGTGCTGGATTACAGAATGACATACATCATATACATCTGGGTCATCTGACTTCTGGTTCCCATACTACCCACATTTACAAGAGGCTGCCAGGATTTAGCACAGATGTGTTACCTTACACACCTACAGCTTTGGTAAGATCTGCTGCAGCTTCTGGAAGTCATAAAACAACTAAACACTTCCACTCTTCCTACGAAGCTAATAAACTATTCTCTGGCACAGAAGTTTCATCTCTGGCTGCAACCAGTACTGTAAGATACACTCTTTATGGCCTAAATTAAGTAATTTAATTGCAAACTATTTTTCAGATTAGCTGGACTGATATTAACCTCTTCTCTTCCAGTATCCTCAGTTACAATAAATTCATTTCAATAGTTACCATACAGTCTGACAGAGGTATACATCATCTTCCGTCCAGCAGGACCCACTGTTGGTACATTTTTTTAACCCAAGCAACTTTACAAATACATTTTCAACACAAGCACGTGCACTAATCAGTCTGATATAAAAATAACATATCATTCTTTACAAGATTCCAGATAGCTATGCTGGCATATGTTACACACCCACTGCCCTACTTCTCCTGGCATAGCTGGCAGTACCTCACATCATCACATCTCTCCTGCTCTGAAGACTCAAGCCAGTTTCAAAAGTGACCCTTGAAAAAAATGGCTTGAAAGACATGACCCCATCCGGGAACACATTAACCCACACCCTATCTTGAGAACCCATCTGCATTGGCATTGCTGATACCACTACAATGCTGTACTGCCATATCATATGGCTGCAGCCCTAGGCTCCATCCTAGTAACTTGGCATCTTCCTGGCTGAATGATGTAGCCATAGATCACCCTCAAACTCCTCATGCCTCCTACTGCAAATACTTTGCACAAGGGCCTCCCAATCACGGTAAGGCTTCATCATGTTAACATGGTACAATTTGCCCCCTGCCTCCTGCTTAGCAGTTCTACCAGGAAGTTGACATTGCTGACCTTCCTTATCACTTTGAAGGGTCCCTCCCAAGCTATCTGCAGCTTAGTGTGTCTGATAGGAATGAGAATCATAACATGCTGTCCCACAGCACACTCTCAGGCAAGAACATTCCTGTCATACCAGACCTTTTTCTGATGTTATGCTCCTGCCAGGTTCTCCTGGCCCAAGCCCATGAGCTCCCTAAGCCTTCTCCTGGGGTTTAGGGCATTTGCCACAACTGATTCCTAGTGGGATTCACACTCACCCTCCCACTCATCATGAAACAAATCTAAACCCCCTCATCCTATACCCATACAGCAACTCAAAGAGTGAAAAACCTGTGGATTCCTAGGGTATCTCTCTGTATGCAAACATCAGATGGTGCAAAAACTTGTCCCAGTCTGTCAAACTGGTCTGCAAATGCCCATAGCATAGTCTTTAGTTTAGAGTTTAGAGTTTAAACTTTCCACAAGATGTTTAGTCTGTGGGTGGTAGGGATGGTCTTTAGGTGCTTCAACCCACAGTGCTCCTAAAGACAAGCCAAAGGCATTTGGAATGGGGACACCTTTATCAGTCAGTATTTCTCAGGAAACCTACCTGCTGAAAATCTCTAAAAAAGCATTTGCCACCTTCTCTGCCTCGATGGAGGACAGAGCCACCACCTTAGGGTATCTAGCAGCATAATCTACTACCACCAGGATATACTTCTTCACTTTGCAACTTTGGGTAGTCAGTGTTCATAGCTATCCTCTGAAACAGCTCCTCAATCACAGGCAAAGGTATCAAAGGAGCCTTGACTGTGTCTCCTGCCTTGTCTACTTTTTGGCACTGCTGACAGGTCCTCCAGTACCCTGATACATCCCTTGCAATCCCAGCCCAATAAATGTTTTGCAAATTACTTCGCTTGATATGCTATATGCCCATATGAACTGCAAAAGGAATGTCATGGGCTATGGCTAGAAGTGCCAGACAGTAGGCTCTAGGCACTACCAACTGCTGTATTACCCTCACCCTCTAGCCCTCCTTCAGGGGTCCACTCTCTGCACAGTAACTCATTGTTCCAGTATACAGACTCCCCTTTTCCTTGGGGATCAGGTGCCTTCCTAGCTACCTCCCTCAAGCCTTGTAGTGTAGGGTCTGAGAGCTGAGCCTGTCTCAACTCTATCTTTGTGACTTTTCCAGCTCCACTTCCACAGGAATTCTGGTATACTCTGACAGTAGTTTCTCACTGTCAGCCTGGGCACTACTACTCAACCTCTGCCCTTGCAGTCACTCTGTCCAAGGAAACATCAGTACCTACCAGAAGCTATGGCTCAGCTTCAGTCTCACTGTTACAGGGTAGCTCCCTCCCTGTAACAGCCACCTCACCAGCCCTGGCTTTGAATGTGGGGTCTTTCTGAGTTTTTCCTAGGTTACCAGACCCACATGCCTGTCTCCAAGGCTGAGTGTGTGTAACTTCACGCACATAAGGTATTGTCCTTGTCAAAATCATTCCCTATCAAGACATCTGCAGGGATTATCCTCAAACACCTATTTGCTTGCTTCTTTTCCCTTCTGGAAGTCATAAAACAATTAAACACTTCCACTCTTCCTATAGGAGCTAATAAACCATTCTCTGGCACAGACATTTCATCTCTGGCTGCAATCAGAACTGTAAGATACAATCTTTATGGCCTAAATTAAGTAATTTAATTTCAAACTATTTTTCAAAGTTAGCTGGACTGACATTTACCTCTTCTCTTCCAGTATCCTCTGTTACAATATATTCATTTTAATAGTTACCATACAGTCTGACATACAGGTATATTTCTTTTCTGTCGAACAGAACCCACTACTGGTACATTTTGTAACACAAGCACCTTTACACACTTTCAACACAACCACCTGTTCAAATCAGTTTGATACACAAATGAAAAAGAATTCTTTACAAAACTCCAGCTAGCTATGCTGGCATAGGTTACACATCCACTGCCCTACTTCTTCTGGCATAGCTGGCAATACCTCACATCGTCACATCTGGCATTAAAAACACACCAAAAAAAGGGGGGGATGAGGGAAGGAGCGACTGCAAATACAGCAATCATTCAAACATTTACTGTTAGGGAAAATCCAACTTAAAAGCCGTACTATTCTCATCGTATTGATCGCTGCTACAGTAGCCTTAGCTATATAGTTAGATTACTGTAGCTTTGGGAGGTGAAAGGAGAAGAGTTTAAGAGCCCCTGAAAAAAGGTCCAAGCAAACTTGATCTGAACTAAAGAAGGAATAATGGTTGTAGTGCCTAGTAAAATTATGTACAGAGGATCAAGTAGCAATTTCTACAAGGCTTCTAGAATCCAACCCTTTCCAAAAAGCCATAGATGGCTCCCAATGCCATGGCAGAGTGGGTCTTGACCTTGCCAGTGGAACAGATTTGCTATGGTGAATATAAGAAAAGGTAATAGACTTTGATAACCATTTGGAAATACTTAGTTTTGACACAAGTTGTCCCTTCTTATCTGAACAAGAAATTAATTGATCTGAAGATCTGAAAGATTTAATTCGGTCAAGACAGTAGCTGAGTTGTTTCTGGACATCCAACGTATGGAGTATCCCTTCCCCTTCATTTTTAGGTTCAGGAAAGAAAACAGAGATGGATAGTGTAGCTTAAAATAAACTCTGATACAACTTTAGGTATAAAGGAAGGATTAGTTCTCAAAGAAACCTTGTTCCTATGGAAAATGAGATACAGTTAACTTATTATAAGAGCTTGCAACTCAGACAACCCTTCTGACAGAGGTCAAAGCAATCAGTAAAACTGCCTTCCATGTTAAGACACTCAAGTCAGCCAGATTAGCTGGTTCAAAGGATCAAATGTTAGCTTCTGTAACACAAAAATTAAGATCCTAAGGAAGGGCCATCCTTTTCTTGAAGGCCTCTTATGCAAAAACCCTTTCAAGAGTATTTTGACATGAGACTGCATTGAAACAGATTATTGGGAAGAGGAAAAAGAAAGGCCGTAGGACAGTAACTCACATAAATTTTGCAAAACCAGATAACAACTAGCCCTGAACGGGTGCTGGTTATGTTTTTGGCACAAACTAGAAAACCTTTTCCATTTCCTAATATATGATTTTCTAGTAGCTGGCTTTCTTGCCTCCATTAGTACTTGCTGCACTTCCTCAGAAAACAGGTAATAAGACTATCAACCAGACAGTCAACTGAAGATGACTGATGTTGGAGTGTACCAAACACACCTGTTCTTGTGTGAGTAAATCCAGTTTATGAGGAAGCTTGCGGTAATTGCCCCTGACCATTTCCAAAAGGAGGAGGAACCATGGCTGCATGAGCCAGAAGAGGGTCTCCACAATGATCTCGGGGGATTCCTTCTAAATTGTCAGATGTGCCCTGGATATCAGTGGAAAGGCACAGAGGTACATTCCTGTCCAAAGAAAAGAAAAAGACAAGAAAAGGCATATGTCTTCCAGACCTTTTTACCTGGGAGTCCTGAAACATAATTTTATCAGCTGATTGTTCAGAGAGGAGGCAAAGAGGTCTGCTTGAGGAACTACATACAGATGGATCAGATGTTGGAAGACCCCCTGCTCTAATTTCTATTTGTGAGGGTCTGTCATGGTCCTGCTGAGCTTATCTGCAACACAGTTTTCCTCTGATGGAAAGTAGGATGCCTGCAGAGTGAAATTGTGCTGTGAAGTTATATCCTAAGCTAACATGGATAGCCTGCAAAGTTGGTATGACCTGGTTCCACCTTACATGTTGATTTACCACATGACTGCAGTATTGTCTGTAACCACTTTAAGAGGTCTCAGGGACCAAAGATGGTTCAGAAAGTTGAGTGTCTTGATCAGGGCAAGCATCTCCTTGATATTTATGTGCATCTGTCCTTGGTGTCTCATACTTCTATCTCTACTGAAAATGCTTCCCAAGCAATGATCGAAGCATTGCGGTGACTGACTGCTTTGGAGCAGGGAGGGAGAAGGGGAAACCTTGATTTACGGACATCTGGTGTCTCTACCAAAATATTTCTCTTCTGACAAACCCTAACACTGGGATTTGAAAAGATAAAGGGTGGTGACTCTGAGACCAAAGACAATTTAAGATGCTAATGCATCCTCATGTGGAGCCTTGCCAGGGGTATCATGTGAATCATGGATGCCATAAGACCGAAAAACCTGCAGTGACCAAAGCCTGGGTGAAAACTCTTATAAATAAATTTAAATAAAGAGCTGTTTTTTTCCTGTGAAAAAAAAATGCTCTTTGAACTGACGTATCTAGTTGACATCCCAGGAACACAATCTTGTGTAAGGGAGTCAAGAAAGACTTTTGAATGTTCTCTTTGAATCCCAGCTAGTGTAAGAGATCACTTACTCAAGAGACTCCACTGACACTTTGAAAAAGACTCTGCAAAGATAAGTCATCTAAATATGAAAAAAATGTGGATACACTACAGCCTGCAATGAACTATAATAAGAAGTTATGTAACTACCATAACGTTCCATGTTAGTTGTCTTCTCTCGCCTTCTTTCTTGCTTGATGGGTTCGGAGCCGATCCCTCGGCTCCGACTCGGCACTTGCTTTAGCTCGAGAACTCCTTTTACCAGCTCGAGGCAGCCCCATATCCCATGATGCAAGGCAGGAAGTACCCAGATCTCGTTTGTTGACAAAAGGGCAATAACACCAAGCATAAACAATACTTCCCAAAGGAAGAAGAAACTTACAAATGGAAAACGGACCAGGTCTAAATGGTCTTTAGCATTATAGTTTCTTATACAAGGTCTGTCCAGGCCAGGGGGAAGGAGGGAGGTCAAGAAAGAAGGCAGAGAAGACAACTAACATGGAACGTTATGGTAGGTACATAACTTCTTAATGTTAAGTTGTCAATCTCGCCTTCATTCTTGCTTGATGGGACCGCGTCCCTAGCACCTCTATCCTGGGTGGCTCAATGGAACAAACTCTTGAGGACTGTAGAGCCAAAACTGGCTCTGTCCCTGGAGGCCAAGTCCAATTTGTAATGGGAAACAAAAGTGTGAGGAGTGGCCCAAGTGGCCGCTGCACAAATAGTGTCTAAAGGTAGTCTAGCTTGAAAGGCTGTAGAAGTAGCTAAACTCCTAGTTGAATGTGCTTTAGGTTTTGAGCACAGCTGTTTTCCCCTGATCATATAAATTTCAGTGATGACCGAAGAAAGCCATCTGGACAAAGTCACTTTAGAAACAGGAAGGCCTTTTTTATTATCCGCATAAGAAACAAAAAGTTGATCAGATTTTCTAAATTTTTTTGTTCTGTCCAAATAATATCTAAGCTGACGGTGGACATCAAGATAATGTAGCTTTTGTTCAGCTCTATCTGAATAGTTGGGAAAAAATACAGGGAGATCAATAGATTGATTCAGATTGTTTTTGAAGCGACCTTCGGTAAAAGGATGGATTAGTTCTCAAAGATACTCTGTCTTTGTGAAAAATTAAATAGGGGGGTCGAACTGAAAGAGCATGAAGTTCAGACACCCTCCTGGCAGATGTAATAGCCACTAGGAATAAAGTTTTCCAAGAAAGATATTTCAGGGAACAAGAAACAGCTGGCTCAAAGCGGCGAAGAGTCAAGGATGTCAGCACTAAATTTACATCCCACTGAGGAGGAGGATTCCTGATTGGAGGCTTTAGTAGGAAAATCCCTTTCAAAAGGCCCTGCAGAGTCTATGGGACATAATATTATGATCTGCTATCCCGACATGAAAATTAGAAATAGCAGCCAACTGAACTCTGACTGTGGAAGAAGAGGAGCCTGCATGGAAAATCTCTGCTAAGAAGTCCAGAACTGCTTGAACAGGGGCAGTAAAAGGATCAATATTTTGGGCCTTAGCCCAATAAGAGAAACGTTTCCATTTGCTTGTGTAAATCCTCCTGGTAGAGGATTTTAGTGAAGCTACTATGATATCTCTAACTGGGTTAGAGATCAAAGGAAGCCTGGCTAAGGAAGGAAGTGGAGCAACCATGCTGTGAGGTTGAGAGAAGGGATTGACCGGTGCAGCTGACCGGATTGGTGAATCAGTAGATCTGGCACTGGGTCCAGATGCCACGGCTGCACCAAAAGGTGGCGATGGAGGAACGGGAACCAAACTTGTCGAGGCCAGTAAGGGGCAATGAGAATCAATTTGGCTCTCAAAACGGTAGCTTTCTGGATCACCTGAGGGATCAGAGGAAATGGAGGGAAGGCATAAAGAAGTCCCTGGGGCCAATCCTGGGTCAGAGCGTCTCTGGGGATGGCCTGATAGAGGAAGAGGCCGAAGAAGTCTGGACATTTGCTGTTTTGGGGAGTAGCAAAAGATCGCAACATGGACGACCCCATTCCAGAAAAATCTCTTCCGCTATGGATTGCTTGAGAGACCACTCGTGAGGCATGAGAATAGCTCTGCTCAATCTGTCCGCTATAATGTTGGTTTTCCCAGGGATATGCGTTGCTACCAGAAACCGATGAGAGGAGATCGCCCATTGCCATAGTCTGAGCGCTTCTCGACACAAGGGGTAGGACTTGGTTCCGCCCTGTTTGTTGATATACCAAACTACAGACATGTTGTCTGTGTGGACTGCAATTGTCCCTACGGGAAGAAAGTCGTTGAGGGCTTGCAACGTTAAAAGCACTGCTCTCATCTCCAGGACATTTATGTGCAGATGGTACTCGAACGGTTGCCACGTCCCATGAACCATCCTGCCCTGATAATGACCCCCACCCGATCAGGGAGGCATCCGTGGTGACAGTGGCTATCGGGGACGGAGGTACAAAGCACCTGCCTTGGTGAACCTGAGACGATGTGATCCACCAAGCAAGATGTTCTTTGCATGTTTGTGTCACCAGAATCTGGTGACGATCGGAAGTTGCTGGTATGACCACTGTGTGAACAGCATCCACTGAAGGAGGCGCATGTAGAATCGAGCCAGGGAAGAAGAGTGATGGCCGCAGCCATAAGACCTAATACCTTTAGAACCATTCTGGCCTGTACCTTTTGCTGGCCAGAATGATCCTGACATGAGTCTGAATGTCTGAAACTCTTTGTTCTGTAAGGGTAGCTGACATCCGAACAGTGTTTAAGTTTGCCTATGAAGGTAATAGACTGGCAGGGCGATAAGGATGACTTTTCGTAGTTGACTGAGATGCCCAAATGAGAACAAAGGTCTATTGTGTAATCCCTGGCTTGTATAAGCTGATGCCTGGTGGTGGCTGACAGGAGCCAGTCGTCGAGATACGGAAACACCTGGAATCCTTGACGTCTCAGGTGAGCCGTTACCACTGCCATGCATTTGGTGAACACTCTGGGGGCTGTAGTGAGACCAAAGGGCAGGGCTCTGAACTGGAAATGACTGGACCCCAGCCGAAGCGGAGAAATCTCCTGGAGCGTCTGTGAATTTTGATGTGATAGTACGCATCCTGAAGATCTATTGAGCACATCCAGTTGTCCTTCTGTAAGAAGGGCAGAATTGACTGAAGAGTGACCATTCGGAATCTTGTCTTCCTGACAGACTTGTTGAGTCTGCTGAGATCCAATATTGGTCTCCAGTCTCCCGTCTTTTGGGGACCAAAAAGAACCTTGAGTAGATTCCGGCTCTGAATGGTCTATTGTGACTGGCTGAATGGCTCTTTTTTGCAGTAGTTTTGCGATCTCTAACTCTGCAATGTCCCTTAGACCGGGTGGTACATCTGGAAGGGAACTTGAGGGGAAGGAACTTTCCTCGAAAGGAATTATGTAACCCTTGGATATGATCGACTGTACCCATCTGTCTTGAGTGAGGGAATGCCAGGCTTCTGGGTACAGTGATAATCTTCCCGACTGCCTCCAAGGAGGGACAGCCGGGCAACACCTCAGGGATGCTGAAAAGGCTTTTCAGGAAGAGACTCCCTGTTGCCCTGGTTCTTGGACCCCCTCTGCCTCTAGAGCGTCTGTTATTGTTACCCCTCTGCCTCTAGGGGTAAACTGACCGCGTGAATCGGCGTGACTCCTTGGGATTTACGGAACCACATCTTCCCACCCTTCTGTCCTTTGGGATAAGGCCTAGAAGGGGTGGAAAACGGACTCCAACAGCAGAAAGAGTCTTGCCGTCCTGCTCACACCTGGTCAAGGTTTCCTTCACCTGAGGGCCAAACAAAGCTGACCCATCAAAGGGAGAATTTGTGAAGGACGCCTTAAAGGGATCCCCAAAATCACATAGCCGCATCCAGGCTTGGCGTCTAAGAGCCACACCTGTGCCTGCGGCTCTACTCGCTCCATCAGCAGCATAAGATATTAGCCGCATGGAGGAGTTAGCAATGGAATTGAGGGTTCCTAGCTGCGAAGCAATCTTTTCTTGGGCCCCTGCAGCTGTAGGATCCTGAACTACTTCTCCCAGCTCCTTCAGGATATCTCTGGAGTCTGGTGAAGTGACAAAGATAATTCAGCGACGCATAGCAAAGGTCGCTGAGGAAAACATCCGCTTGCCGTACCTATCCATGGTCCTAGAGTCCTTATTAGGAGGATGGACGGGCACGGAAGGATCTGCAAGTTCCTTTTTGGTGGCCGCAGCCACCACCATGGCATCAGCGGGGACACCCTTTGTAAGGAATTGTTTGTCACTAGGGGCAGTTATAAATTTAGAAGGCCTCCTAGGGACTGGCTCTACAGAGTCAGGAGCTGTCCACGCCTTTCGTGCTATAACCTGCATAAGGGGGTCGAAGGGCGGAGACACCCAGGAGGTGGAGAGCCGAGATCCAAACGCCTCCAGGTATACTGACTCATCCTCAGAGGGATTGTTGGAGGCCAGTTTCCCCTCTGTTTCAGAAGTTCTAGGATGTCTGAGAAGGAGACATCCTCAGAGGGGGATCTAGGGGATCCCTCTGACTCATCAAAGTCAGTATCCAGTGACAGACTCAGGGAGTCTACATGCTTCCTCTTACAAGTCCTCTTCCTAGGAGGATCTCCCGAAACATCAGGAGAATCCTCGGAAGAGGGGGAAATGGGGAAACCTGAGGCGGAGGATCTCTGGGTCCTGTAGCAAGAGAAGTGGCAGAGATGTCAACAGGTACAATAGAGGGAGGAGCTACGGGAAGAGACTGCTGACTGATACCAGTGGCCAGTACGCTCTTCATCACCTCGAATGCTCCCCTCCCAGGCAGGTCCGAGAGACCCGCTCAAGAGCTAGGAACTCCAGGGGCCACCGAAGGGAAGTCTCCGAGGCAGATGTCGGAGCCGAGCCCACCAAGGCCGAGGCCCCAAGGGGAAGAGCGGGTTCGGACAAGGGCCCGATGCCACTCACCCCCTCGGAGGAGACCATGGAAGCCCGACCACCGAATCCCTCTAAGGAAGAGGAGATAAGAGTAGGGGCTGAAGGAACAGAAGGGGGTATCCGTCCTCCAGCCGTAGCAGTAACCTTGCCCGAAGACTCCAACTCCAAACTCTGGGGTAGAGTTGAAGGAGGAACTGTAACGGGGTGTGGACCAACAGTCGTCTGCTGAGACGGACTGTGTAGCATTTGGGCCAGTACCTGTGACTTGAGCAATCTACTGACCACTCTCTCTAGGTCATGGTCTGACAACCTGGATGACCTTGAAGATCGGCTCCGATGACTCCGCTCCGATAGAGGAGGGGAGGCCGGAGCCGAAAGTATCGGCTCCAAGGAAGGAGACCTCGACCTCTTCCTGGAATGGGTCATCGGAGCCGATATTATTGATCCTGTCGGCACCGATTTCTCGGAGCCGGCAGAACGCCGATGTATCGGCTCCAGCCGGAGCCGATACAGCCACCAGTAACGGTGTCGGACCCGATCGGAGCCCACACCGATGCCTGTGCCACATGGGTGTCCGAGCCGTTCGAGGCCGCCACCGATGCCCGTGCGTGGGTGTCGGAGCGGTCGGAACCGACCCCACAGTGGTCAGCAGATCGGCGCCAATAGCCATCGGGCGAAGGCTTAGCAGATCCAGAATCGGCTCCAGCCGAGCGATCTCGACTCTATACGAGTCGGAGCCGAGGCCACAGGCTTAGAAACAGAAGCCTGGGTCTTGGCAGATTTTGTTGATTTTGTGGGCCGACTTAGCGGAGAGCCCTCCGGCTTAAGAAGACCCCTCAGAATCAACTTATTCCTTCTCCTGCAGGACTCTCTGGCTGAAGGAGTGACAAATAGCACAGGAGTCCTGCAGGTGAAGAGGGCCTAAACAGTACAGGCAAGAAGTGTGACCGTCTGTCAGAGACATCTTCTGACAGCACGAGTCACACTTCTTAAAACCTGAAACCCTCTCTTTAGACATGGTGCCCAAAAACACACACACACCAGTCCAATTAAATTAAATTGATCCCAAAAGGGGATATAGTAAAATAAACCAACACACACACCCTAACAGGGGGGGGGATGGGAAAGGGAAATTAACTGACTAAAAAAATTTAAAAGAGACAGGGATTTCTGTCAGAAAAATTAAGTTTAAAGTTAAACTATCAAATATAAAAGGTTTTTAAGTAAAAAGGGGCTTAAATGTCACAAAAGTGAATTACTTACCAGGAGCTGGTAAAGAGAAGACCTCCCAAGCGAAGCGGCAAACGAGATCTGGGTACTTCCTGCCTTGCATCATGGGATATGGGGCTGCCTCGAGCTGGTAAAAGGAGTTCTCGAGCTAAAGCAAGTGCCGAGTCGGAGCCGAGGGATCGGCTCCGAACCCATCAAGCAAGAATGAAGGCGAGATTGACAACTTAACATCTGGAGCTTTCTGAACACTCTTGGTGCAGTGACTTCAAAAGGGTACGGCAGAAAACTAAGAATGCGATCCAGACACGCAAAACCTTAATAAATGCCTGATGTCTGCATGAAAAGGGATATGATGATAAGCATATTTTAAGTCTATTGTTACCAGGAAACTTAAATGAGGAAGAAGAGGTAGCAGGTTATGAAATTATATCATTTTGAATTTGAGCATTACTGCAAACAGCTTTAGGAAAGCAATATCCAAAACTGGTCTCTAAGCATTTTCTTTCTTTGGTAGTAGGAATATCCCTAAATAAAAAAAAAATCCTACTTGGGAAGGAGGAACTGGAAGAAAAAGGCGCTAGGGTGGAAGTGGGTCATATGGTCTATTGAACAGTCAATTCAGACTTGTTGGACTGTCCTTGGTTTTTGGGAGGTTTGAGACTTCTTTTTGGAACCCCCTTAATATTTCTTCTTAAACACCTGTTTACCTGACTTCTGCTGAGACTGTTTATTTATTATTATTATTATTACTATTATTATTTTTTTGTTAAAATTGAATGAGGAGAAAGAAAATCTGGGAAAGGAGGGCAGAAAAATCTTACAGATTCGCTGGATCAGCTTGCCCCTTTCATCACACTTTTTGATCACCTCTGCAGTACAGGGGCCAAACACTAAACCTCTATCCAAGGAAGAATTTAAAACCTCATTTTTATCAGCATCTGGAACATTCTGAGAATGCAGTCATCCAAACCTCTTTAAAATAGTACCAGTGGCCCTAGCCCTGGAAGACGTAATAACAGAATTATACAAATACTGCAAACAATGAGTAGTGACCTACGCAACAGAAGAAACTAAGTTATTTAAAGCAGATTTTTCCTCACAAAAAGAAACGGCAGATAAAACATTCATCATACTTTCACAACTTTTCAGAACTAACTTTAATATACAAGAATAAGAATTCAAAATTCTGAAAATCAAAGATGCAGAAGTACACACTTTCTCCATACCTATGAATAATTTGGCCATCCTTACAGAAAGAGTAGAATTGGAATTAAGTGTTTAGCATCAGTGTGATCAACTAAGGCTATAGCTGCTGGGTCAGGTGGGAATAGTGTATAAAATTTTTAAACACTGAGGAACCTTAAACATCCTATCTGCCTTTTTAGGGACAGATGGCTGAATATCAGGAAAATTGCAGGCAGTAACACACGCACTTCCTCTCAAGCAAGCATAACAGGGGGAACAGGTGTAGGTTCTGGAAAATCCTTCTGTTAACAACTCATAGTATTTTCTGAGAACACTGGCACAGTCTAGCAACATTCTCAGAGAAAGACAACCCCACACAGGAAGAATCAAAAACTGAGCTCTCCTCTGAGTCTGAATCAGAAATATGGGGAAAAAACCTGAATCCGTCCCTGCGTCTTCCTGTTCAGATTCAGTATCTTGAATCTCTTCAGGAAAAGAGAAATTCTTTATTTTACAGAAACTACTTTACAAGAAGGATCAATAGCTTAAATTAATCCCTGAGACAGACCCAGTAAATAACTCCTATCCAAAAAAAAAAAAAAAAAAAATCTGAACAGGAGTAGATTACATGCTTGGTTTTCTGTTTCTTTTTGACAGGAAAGATTGGGCCAAATATGTTACTAATGGCAGCAGCTGCTTCTCCATGGATGGGCACAGAATTCTTAAACAACTGGGAAACCTTCCCTGCTCCCTCTCCCAGGACCAACAAGAGTGGCTCTCCCTTGTCCACCCAGGAGACTCCAACAGCTGCAGAGGATGTGGCTAACCCTTTCTGCTACACCAGAGTGATCCAGTGTAAAAGAGGAACAGTAACAATAAATAGCCACAGCAGTCTCACCCACATGCGGCTGTGGCAAAGGCTGTTTGCTTAACTTTTACTTTTTGTGGCTAGAAGAAGGACAGACTGTGGCAGTGACAATCTGTTCCATGGTCAAGCCAAAAATGGTGCCTCTTTCCCAGGGGAAGACATGTAGCAAATGCTGGTAAAACTGCTAATACACAAAGGCAATTTTTTTAAACAGAAAAAAAAAAAAAAAAGTAAAAAGTACTTTAAAACATTATGCCAGCCCCACAGGGAAAAATAAACACAATTTCTCCACAGAAAATATGTTTAGTTACTTTATATTACTTTTAAACTGACAGAAAAAACAAGTGTTCCGTTTAAACGTACGTTGCAATCTTGAAACAGTCAATAAAACGCAACACTCCTAGCTTTAAAATAAGTTTCCTGAAGAGAAAAGTAATAAAACATTGATAAAATTAAGAAAATAGATTTTTGTCCCCAAAGGGAACTTATCTGCCAAGGAAAAATGAAAGCACAAGCTAAGCAGAGGAGCATACTCTCAACTCGAACTGCTTGACAGTTTGGGCACATGGAAGGTGGCCTGAAGCTTTGGAAGCTGGACAGCTGTTATATCCTTGGCAGGATGGGTCCCCTACAGATGCTTGAACTTCCAAAAGGCCGACTTTCATATGGCCAAGACCATATGATCGACTTTTGGAAATTCGAACGTTCTGAACGGACAGCTCCCTATAGCGCGGAATGGGAAAATTTCCATTTTCTGCACTGTAGTGCGATCTTGGAGTTGCTATATTTAAATAGCAGAGGGTGTGGGGGGCACAGCCCCCCATGAAGGGTGCAGGGGGGGCTCCCCCCACTAGCAACGTATAGGTAGTTTTTTTGTTTTGTTTTTTTCGGCCATATGGGTTTCGGCTTTTTAAAATTTCAATCATGTATAGTAGACCCGGCAGGATATAACCCACACAAGCTAACACTACTGCAAAAGGTGATCAATATGATGAACATCATTAATTCCAGCCTATGAAATACTTGAGCATCTAGTGGGGTTCAATAATTCTCCCAGACCATTTTTTTGAGGGGAGGGGGCATCTTTTATGTATTACTGTGCTTCTGTAGGTAACAGACACCACTCCAGTATCCCTCATTTGGAAGGCTGCCCATGACTTTGACAACTAGAAACTTCACGCTCTTCAGAAAATGCATATTAACAATCCTTTTTATTGGTTCAACATTCTAAATAAACGTTGTTAATATTTATAAAATGTTCCAGACTGAGGCCTTTGTTCTTTATTATTCTTGACTTTGCCCCTGATTTTGGAAGAAAAGTAGCTGAGAACTATTGCTCACTGTGCACACTCTGACAGAGTCTGTAATGTTAACTAGTTATGTTTACTTTATGGGGGTACGGGAATTTTCTGATAGCTTTGATCCTATACTTCTTTTAAGGCTGTTCAAGAGTTTGATTCCTTACTATATGTAAAATGTTCTTGCGTGACTTTTGGCCACTGTGGTCTTACTTGAGTCCATGCCAATGTACTGAAAAGCAATACAGTAAAAGGTATGATAGTGAATTGTACAGTGTTGAAATGTCAAAATGCTGAAATCTTAAAAATATTGAAATACCTACTCCCTTACATATGTAAAGACCTGGACTTGCCCCCCCACACACACACACCCAAAAGGACCCATGTTACCGCTCGTGTCTTACATTTAGCTAACCAGCGAGAGATACTGTTTGCTGACTCATTGTTTTAGTGTAATACACATATGTAGTACATGCATGCATGCTATTAATAAATATTTTGAGTTCAACATTTTGGCATTTCAGGATTTTGCATTTGGTATTATGACTTTCAGTATAACACTGTTCAGTAAGTTGTTGTGTGCCCTAATTACTTATAAAGGGTGTGGGAACATTTGGTTTAATCAGTATTTGAAGTAAAGTGCTAGTTTCATGCACATATTTATAGACAGTGATGTTTGGAGAAACGAGGCTTCCATAAAAGGATTACTGACACACACAGTCGTCAGTTCTTCTTGCCACTGTGAAACCTTTAGCCACTCAGTTGTTTTCTTTGAGTGGGCTAATTTTTACTCATATGTTTCTTCATATTGGTCATTCATCTAACAAACTGAGTATCTCTGTTCATCATTTATTCTAAAGAGGAATTTCATCCATACTTGCCATCCCCTTGTAAATCAATCATGACTGTAGAATTTTTCTTTGTACAAATTTGCTTATTTTGCTGCCTTAACCATTATCATTTTTTTAACAGCACAGTGCTTAGCTGATAAGCACTATATTAAGGATGAAGTTGAAGTTGTAGTCGACAAACTGCCACTAAAGATTTTCATTTTCACTTTTTAGTAGGTACTGAGCCATAGTACAACAGTAATACTTGTGAGCTTTGTTTAAAGTTCAGTAAAGTTTCTAGGGACTTGGTAGGTTAAAGGTACTCTTTTTCCCCTCAACTGAAAAGAAAACACAAATTACAGAATCTTTCTAAAAATAAAGAATATTTTAGTACATCTGTAGACTATTCCTTTGGAAAAAAAATTTGAAACAGAGACTAAGTCTGAAAAGTTTATAATATATAAGACAACCTCAAACTCTGAGAAATGCGTAGTAGCACTTTCGTTGTCTCCCAAAACTGGGATGCAAAAAAATGTCTTCAGCAGAGGCCACATACTCTGTCATACTCCAAATAAATATAAAATTAACTTAAAAAAATCCAGAAACTTCTGACACAGTGAAAGAAATCAGAATTCAACATCTCTCAACATGTAAACATAAAGTAGTATGAAAGGCCTTGGAAAAGGAAGAATATCTGGCTAAAAATCTGGACATCTAATTTGCATAACATTTAAATATCAAACAGCACATAACTTTTCACTCTTCCAGTAGGAATATGGGACACTACACTCAGATAACACTAGACTTCAGTAAATCCTATTGCAATATTCTACTACAAAAGGTAATTTAATTTTGATTCAGAAAAAGATGAGAGCCCTCTTTCTTTAAATTACTGTTGCCACTAGTATGTTCATCATGTAAAACGTTTTTCTGTGTACTTGGACAACTTTGAAAATCACATGTGATGAGGGGATTCAAAAAATTGTGTGAAGGGGTAAATCAAGCCTGAAAATAGGGACGGGCATACCTTCAAAAATAAGGACATCCTGTGCAGGGATAAATCAGGCTTGAAAATAGAAACTCTCCTCCAAAATAGGGACAGTTGAGAGGTCATTACAGTACCATAAAAAATGTCAAAAAAAGGATATTTGGGTTAGACTTTTTTTCTTTTAAAATAATATTTTGGGCCCCACACTTGCTGTCCATTTAGTCTATCACAATGACTCTGCCTTTTCATTCCCTGCATGGCTAGAGCTGATTGTTGTGCAGCCATTACACAAGCAGCCATCTGAGGATTATTTGATTTTTGCCCTACAATTCCCCTGCATATGCCAGCAAGGATCAAAAGTTACAGGAGTGCCATAGGGTAGTGGGATGACTGTCACCCACTTCTGTGAATGACTCTCAGTACTGTAGCTAGGGCAGGGCAAAGGAGTAATTGCCCTGGGCGGAAAGTGCTAGAGGGTGTGACTGGCTATTTGTCATCCTGATCACTTCTTAGTGCATACCAGCTTTTAAAAGCCTGTACTGCATTTGCTGTCAAACCTGTGCACTGTAGTGCTCCGTGTATGGTCTAAACTGTAGTAATCTGTAGAAAACAGCTTGCTACAGTTTCAAAGTAACAAAAATAATGTTTAGTAACTGTTTACATAATCTTTAATGTCTGCAAATGAAAATATGTCAATATGGTTTGCTTTTATTTATATAAATGAATGATTGCCTATGTCATAAGTAGTAATTCAATAAAGATGTATGCTCTTCATATAGATCACAGCTGCAATTGCCTTAGCTATATGGGTTATACCCTGCCTAGGATTTAACAGCCTCCCAGTTTCCAAAGCTTCAGTCACCTTCCAGATGCCCAAACTACCAAGCAGCTTGGGTTGAGCTCACTAAAAGACAACTTTGGGTGAGAAACCCTTCACAGCTTTACTGCCACCAAAGAGTACAGTCCTCTGAGGCTTTTGAGGATCAACTGTTGGCTTGTGCTTTCCTTACATGGGCAGATACATTCCCTTTGGGGAAAAATCCATTTTCTTATTTTTTACTGATGTTTTATTACTTGCCTCTTCAGGAAAGTTATTTTAAGGCTAGGAGTGTTGTCTTTTAACTCACTGTCTTGAGACTGTAACATACTTTTAAATGGGGCACTCTTAATTTCTGTCAGTTTAAAAGTAGTGTTATCCAAGTGATACATTTTTTTCTGTGAAGAAATTATGTTTATTTTAAGTTTGTGGGGCTGCCATAGTGCTTGAAAGTTTTTTCACTGCGTTTTTCTGAAAAAAAAAAAACTTTTATGGACTGGTAGTTTTACTGGCATTGTTGCATGGTTTTCCCCAGGATAGAAGTACCATTTTCGACTTGACCATGGCACACATTGTCACTCCCATGGTCTGTCCTTCTTCCTGTCACTAAAAGAAAAAGTTAAGCAAACAGCCTTTGCCACCACAACAGGCAAGCCATTTACCTCAGCCACAGGTTGGTGACTCTGCTATGGCAATTTGTTTTATCTCAGACCACTCATTTTTCACCTCGCATCCATCTGCACCTGCAGCCACTACTGACCATGGGTTAGCCACATCCTCTGTGGCTGCTGGGGTCTCCTCAGTTGGCAAGGGCGAACCACTCTTGTCGATCGTGGAAGGAAGAACAGGGAAGGTTTCCCTGTTGTGTCAGAATACTGTGCCCCATCCCTGCGGAAGCAGCAGCTGCCATTAGTAACATGTATGGCCCATTTTTCATGTCAAAAAGAAACAAAAAAACAAGCATGCATCTACTCCGCCTCAAATTTCTTTGAATAGAAGTAGTTTACTGGGACTGGCTCACGATTTGATTCAGGCTGTTGATCCTTCTTGTAGAGTATTTTCCTGTAAAAGAACGAGGGATGCCAGTTTTCCTGAAGAGATTCAAGATTCTGAATATGAACAGGAAGATGCAGAGATGGATTCAGGGTTTTGTCATCACATTTCTAATTCAGAATCAGAGGAGGCCTCTCTTTTTGATTCTCCCTGTGGGCGTTTCTCTTTCTCTGAGACTACTGCTAGAATATTCCAGTGTTTTCAGTGGGATAGCAGTGAGGTTGCTCAGTCCCTCAAAAAATATTATGAGTTGTTAGAGAAGGGTTTTCCAGAACCAACAACCATTCCTCATGTCTTGTCTGCTTTAGAGGATATGTGTCTTACTGCCTGCAATTTCCCTGATAGTCATACAGCTGTCCCTAAAAAGGTTGGCAGGCTGTATAAAGTTCTTCATTCTTTTAAATTTGTATATACTATTTCCAAACCTGACCCAGCATCTATAGCCTTAGTTGACTCCTCTGCTGCTAAGCACCTAGTTAATTCCAATCCTACTCTTTCTAATAAGGATGGGAAAATTATTAATAAGTATGGAAAAAAATGTATACACCTACAACTTTGAATTTCAGAATCTTTAATTCTCAGGCTCATATGTTAAAAGTTTATTTTGACATGTTGTGAAAGTGTAAGGAATATGGCCTGCAATGTATGATTCTGTTGATACTTCTTCCGAGGCTATGGCTACTGTTACCGTTTTAAGGAGGTTTGCTTGGCTGCATTCTCAGAATCTTCCAAATAATGATAAAAATGAGATTTTAAATTCTCCCTTGGATAGCAATTTAGTATTTGGCCCCTTGTTGTAGAGGTGATCAAAAAGTGTGATGAAAGGCACAAGCTGAACCAGGGACTCCCAAAAGATTTTTCAGCCCTCCGTTTCCAAACTGTTCAAGAGATTTTCTTTCTACTAATCCAATTTCAGCAAAAAACAAAATAAACAGTCTCAGCAGAATTCAGGTAAACAGATGTTTAAGACAAAGTGGCAAGGAGGTTCCAAAAGAAATGTCAAACCTCCCAAAACCAAGGACACTACAAAAAGTCTGAATGACTATTCAAGAGACCTTGTGACCCCTCTTCTACCGTGGTGGTCTTTCTCTTCAAAAAGTCTGAATCTCAGTTTTTCTCTTTTGCAATAGGCTGTCTCAAATAGGTTCTGAAAATCATTAATCAGGGTTACAGATGGCAGTGGGAGGAAATGCCTCCTTTCCATGGGGTCATTCCTCATCTTGCAGAGCAGACTGTTTTGTTTCCTCCTGTTCTTTATCACATGCTGTCCCAAGGAGTGATATCACCAGTTCCTCCTTCCCAGGAGAGGAACTGGTTTTATTCAAGGATGTTCCTAGTCCCAAAACAGAAAACACCTGAAGACCAGTTCTGGAGCTTTCTTTCCTAAACCTGTTTGTGATAGTGCCTAAATTCAAAATTATGTCACTTTACAACCTCTTGCATTTTCTTCCTTGTTCAAGTTTCCTGGTAACATTAGACTTAAAAGATGCTTATCATCACATTCCTATTTCCAGACTTCAGGTGTTTGTTAAGGTTTTGTGTGTCTGGATAACATTCAGTTCTCTGCCTTACCCTTTGGGCTATCCACTGCACCAAGACTGCTCACAAACCGTTTAGCTCCAGTTATAGCTCAGTGTAGGCTACAGGGTATCCACATTTTTCTGTATTTAGATGATTTGCTTATATTTGCAGTCTTTTTTAAAATGTCAGTAATCTCACTCTTTGGTGAGAGATCTCTTGCACAAGCTGGAATTCGAAGAGAACATCCAAAAGTCTTTCTTGACTTCCTGACACAGGATTGTGTTCTGGGATGGAACTAGACACCTCAGTTCAAAGAGCTTTTCTTCCACAGGAAAAAAATAGATACTTATTTAGATCTATTAATAAGTTTTTCCAGTCAGACTTCAGCCGTTGCGAGGGAATATCTCAGGATCTTGGGTCTCATTACATCTATGATTCTCATGATACCCCTGGCAAGACTCCAAATGAGAAATATACAGTGGTATCTGACATTTCTTTCGTCCCAGCATTAACACCCTTTATCTTTTCATATCTCAGTACTGGAGTTTCTCAGAACAGAAATCACTTGCTGGAGACTACAGATATCCCTAAATCAAGGTATCCACTTCTCTCTCCCTACTCCAAAGCAGTCGCCACAGACACTTCAGAATTTGCTTGGGGAGCAGTTTCAGGAGACAGAAAAAAGCAGGGGGGGGACACCAAGGACAGATGCAAGCACATAAATATCATGTAGATAGTTGCCCCAATCCAAGCACTCTATTCTCTGAACCATCTTTGGCCCCAGGATCTCTTCAAGTGGTTACAGACAATACAACAGTGATGCAGTGATGTGTTACATCAACAAACACGAGAGAACCAGGTTGAACCCCCTTTGCAGACTAGCCATGTCACCCTTAGATACAGTACAGCACAATACCAGTCTACAGGCATCCTACATTCCCATCAGAGCAAAAATGTGTGGCAGAGAAATTGAGCAGAAGCAGGGCAGACCCTCACGAATGGAAACTAGATCCAGATATCTTCCAAGATTTGATCCATCTGTGAGGAGTTTCTCAAGAAGATCTCTTTGCCTCCTCTCTGAACAATCAACTGAAAAAATTCTGTTCCAGGACGCCATGCAAGAAAGCCTGGAAAACAGATGCCTTTTCTTTTCTCTGGACAGGAATGTTCCTGTATGCCTTTCCAGTAATACCCAGGATACTTCTGAAGATTCAGAAGGAATCCCCTAAGATCACGGTGGTGACTACATTCTGGCCCAGGCAACCACAGTTCTCCCTTTGTTTGGAGATGGTCAGGGGCAATTACCATAAGCTTTCTCTCAGAATGGATCTAGTTACACAAGAACTTGGGGTGTCTGATGCACCTTGACATCAATCATCTTTGACTGCCTGGATAACAGGATCTTAATTCCTTTTAGGTTTTCTGAGGACATGCAGCCGGTACTATTGGAGGAAAGAAAGCCTGCTACTATAAAATCATATATTAGCAAATGGAAAAAATGTTCTAGTTGGTGCCAACAACATAACCGTCAGCCATTCAATGCTAGTTGTTCTCTGATTTTACAATATTTGTGTGAGTTACTATCCTATGGCATTTCTTATTCCTCTGTCTAGGTTCATTTATCATCCATCTCAGCATGTCTGTCCATGGCCCCTCCTCTTTCAAGACAGTTGCACATCAAAATGTTCTTGAAAGGGGGTTTGCATAAGAGGCCTACAAATAAACCAGTGTCCCCGCTCCCTGGGATCTTAATTTTGTGTTAGAGAAACTAACACTTGCTCCATTTGAACCAAATAATCTATCTGACATGAGGTTCTTAATGTGGAAAACAGTTTTTTTATTGATTGCTCTGACCCCTGCAAGAAGGGTATTTGAGTTGCAAGATCTGATGGTGAGTTAACCTTACCTCATTTTCTACAGAGAATGAAAAGAGTTTCTCTGAGAACTAATCCTTCTTTTATGCCTAAAGTGGTATCTGAGTTTATTTTAAGTCAAACTATCCATCTCCCTGTTTTGTTTCCTGAACCTAAAAATAAGGGAAAAGGATACTCCATACCTTGGATGTCCACAGACAACTCAGGTGCTATCTTGACAGAACTGAATTGTTCAGATCATTGGATCAATTGTTCATTTCATGTAAAGGTAAGAAGAAGGGATGACCAGTGTCAAAACAGACTAATTTCATGGCAGGGTCAAGGCCCCCACTCTACAAGGACCTTGTCTTCTTCTATGGCTTTTTGGAAAGGGTTGGATTCTAAAAGTATTCTAGATGTTACTTGGTCCCCTGTACAAGCTTTTACAAAGCACTACAAGCTGGATTCCTTCTTAAGGTCAATATCATGCTTTGCTAAGACCATTCTCCAGGGACACCTGGACCCTTCTCCATCCACCTCCCAAACATAGTTAGCTTTGGGAATCTATCCATACAGCTAAGGCTACTGCAGCAGTGATCAATATGAAGAACACAGTATAGTTGTGTAAGATGAACTTACCATAACATTAGTTGTTCAAATGACCACTGCTGCAGTATCTGCTCCCTCCCTCCACCCCCCTTGTTTTTTGGTGTGTTTTTTATGCCAGGGTGTGGACTTTTATTTTTCGTTATTTCCAGCCTTGTCCTTTCAGGGCTCAGCCTCCCTCTCTCTGCTGGCAGGAAAGCTCTGAAGGGCTTCAAGCACAAACCTATCTTTTAGTCTGCTCAGCTTGAGCTGCTAGTCAGTTTGGGCATGTGGAAAGTACTCTGAAGCTTTGTAAGCTGGCTGAAAGTTAAATCCTTGGCAGAATATAGCCCATATAGCTAAGACTACTACAGCAGTGATCATTCGAACATCTACTGTTAATTTAAGTTCAGCTTACATAACTGTACTTTCTTGTTTAAAAAAAGAATTAGGGACAGTACCATAATTAATCGGGGGGGGGGGGACAAAGGTCCAATATCAAGGACAGTTTTTAAGAACTACCTGAATTCATTTAAAAGTTAATAGAACAATAGGATTTGCTTCAATGTGCATTTTCTGATCGATAAGAAATATAAAGCCATTAGGTTTGGCATTACTGGCAGACTATAATCTACAGTGATTTATCAGCAAATGAAATATTTAAAGAGGACAGGGCAAACATAAGAGTCAAAATCAGACACAGTTGAGAAACCTGGTTCCAGTTTATGACAGAAGTAGTTTCTGTTGTTTCCATGTACCATTCAGTTCAGCTAGTAGTATTTATAGATTCATAGGTAAGTACTAGGCTAACTGCTCTTGCAAACAATTTTAAGCCTACCCAATTTCCCTTCAAAGGTGGGAATCAAACCCTGTACCTTGTGTCTGTGAGATCAGCACCTTACTCATTATGCCAACCCCCATACAGTGATATTTACTGAGCGTGTATACCGTATACTACTTATAATGCAGTTAGCATTTGTAAACTGTACCATAAGCACCATTATATTTGTATATATAGTTCACATTTTATTTATCAATGTACAAACAATGTGAAGGTTTTTAGCTGTAAAGAACTGAAGACCCCATGCACTAATGTTGCTTATAAGGAAACATCACCCCTCAGAACATCAGTGCCTACAGTTTAACAAGACCAGTGTGGTCTTTGTAAGAGAACAAGGCATCTATGGAAGATGGCCAAAACTAATGCAGATTGCTGGTAAGTAAGCCCTAGTATTATTATTATTTACTGTTACATTTACCTCTTCACAACGCTGTGTGGTTATCTCGAGTACCTCACACACCTATATAGTAACTAAAATTTTAATTACTGAATTAGGATAATACAGATTGCCTCAGATTTGGTCACTTAGGAGATCTGAATGATTTTGACCTAGCACTTAAGGTGATGATTAAAACTCAGACGTTAATCAACTGCTTTCTGTAGTTAAATGTTCATGGTTAGATTCCTTCCATCTCAATTTGCCTACTTTGCAACTCTTTAAGTCACTTAACCAGGCAGTGCTTGCGCCCAGTGAGCTTTACTAGTAAATAAATATATAAATAAAATAAACTGATGCTTTTACTGGAATTGCGATTTTCCATTGCTCAGTTTTTGTATAAGATTTTCCTCAAAGATCTGCCTTCAAGCAGAGTATAGGCATGAACTTAGAAAATCTACACAGTTGTCATATTGTCATTCCCACTTAATGGTATAGATCATGTGATGGCACTGAGGTACCCAAAACTATAGTTCATATGCCCCCAATAAAAGGCTTGTCATGTGACATTATTGTAGTACACAGTTCTTTGGATGAGTACTGTTTTTTTTATTGCAGTGCATTGATTCCCTGGTCACATCACACAGGCTGCCTTTTGGTTACAGTGCTGCTTTTAAACAAGGCTGTATGCAACACTTTACAACCTTGGCTCGTAGTGCAGTATTGTGGCAAGCCTCTGTATCACATCACTGAAGCAAGTCTCACAGAGGCCTACCCACACCACCACTAATATTCAGCACCCCGCTGTACCACATCTTAACAGCCAGTCCCACAGGCTTATTCACACAAATGCCAATATCCAACACCAATAGTTGCTCATGCCACAACATGGTCTACTCATATGCGCAATATCCATTCTTTGCACTCAGCCAGCACTAAAACAAAGTACTGTCATACCAGTCAGACAAGCAGCTGCCGTAATAAACTGCTCAAATTACATTCTGGTGTTTAAAACAATACAAAATGGACTATTAAAAATAGCATACTCTTTATTTTTCCATAGTCAGAGTGACACTTAAACAATCCAAGCTGGACTAGCACAAACATTGTAGTTTCACATTCTACCACGATCACAGGAACAGTCACTATAAAAAAAATTAAATTTACATTTAAGACACTAAGAGAATCTAAGCTGGGCCATTCCAGTGTACCACAGCCAGAGTAAGAAAGCTATGAAAAAATGCTGAAACAAGCACAGCATCACTGGTAAGTACCCTAACCTAAATGTTAGGCTCTACTACCACCAAGACCATCTCCAAAGTAAGATCAGTTTGCTTCCTACTTATGGAGTACCCACAAGGAAATGAGGGACAAAAACATGTATGCTGGGTGTTGCAGAGCCCCTGTAAATGCTTAGTAACAGTTAACATAATTATGCTGCTGAAATTATTTTATTGCTGCTAATACACTTTTGCTCCTTGTGATTAAGTGCACATGCTTCAATTTAGTTAAAACTCTTACACACTAGGATACAGTGCTTAGTTCTTGCCTTCAGTCTCAATTGCTGGAGATGAAATGCGAAAATTGTGCTGTGCTCAGGGTTGTGGAAACCAGGCAGCTCCTTACCTGCATGTTATTGTGAATGTTACCTTCACCAGTTTCTTGGTACTAACAATTTGTTTTTTTCCTTCATTTGTTAATCTCCATCTTATAGCCTTATCGATGCCATAATAGGAGTGATCCCAGCCAAATGACATGATCAGCTAATAGCACCATTGATGAAGTCCATCAACTCCATCCACACTTCCAAGCAGAACAAACATACCAACACTCTGCCCTCACTTTCAATTATCAATGTGCAATAAGGTAAATATGATCTATCAAGCATTAACGTAAAACCATTTTCTAGTAACATATGGCCAATAGTTTCATTAAATGAGGCCTTTTCAAATTCACACATCCACATCAGTCTTTGACAAAGCAGGTGACACTTCTGTCATAAAGGAATTGCTAACATGCTAAGCAAGCATTCTTTAAAAAAATATCACTATATTTTGGACTTGGCTTAATTTCACTATAGAGCATCCATCTGCATTTTTTCAATGAATCCCAGCAGCTGCATCTTTAAAAATGTCTTACATCAAGTTTATTTACAGTAATAAAATTATTTTCTATAAAACTGGGGCTTGTTAACAATCATTTTAGCTTTTGGTTGTTAAAGTGGAACTGTATGGAATGGGCGTGAACTTTTCCTTTTCACCCAGTAAGAGTTGCCTGGGTAATACGATAGTTTTTTTTTTTTTTTTTTAATAAAAGCTTATGAGTAAATAGAAAACATCAGTATAATCATTTTCAGTTACATTAATGTAATAAGCAAACTTTGCACAAATTAATAAGACATACTTGGTCTACAAATTCTGTTTGTACTACACATATGTTTACTGTTCAACATTTTATTCAGTAAGCAACTATGCTTTACAAAATGCAAAAAAAAAATGCTCTAAGAAATGGCAATGGCTCATTTAAAGAGACAGCAAAGTGTATAAGATATATATATATATATATATATATATATATATATATACAGAATGATCATTTCAGGTTATTTAATTTGCAGTGTGTACACAAAATCATGCTTCTTCGCTGGTATTTGTACATTTGTATTATGTTAAAACAGAATGAGAAGCAAAAACACTGTCTCTTTAAATATCATGGCAGCCCATGCAGGTATGTTCAAGCTACTTGCAAAATGATTCAAACTGAAGATGACAGAAAGCACTGCACTACAGATTGGGGAAAAACAGCAATGCTGCTGCTGCTTTTCAGCTACGCATTTCCAAAATTCAAAGAAAACATTTGAAATTTCTGTCAGGCAAACAAGGCCTTTACCTGAACCCTAGGAACAAAAGGCGCTGATCTTCTACTAAGGCTTTGGCTCTGGTAAGCAAAATTAAACAAACAAACAAAAAAAAAAAAATAAAACAAACTAAAAAGACACCAAACAATGAAACATAAAGAAGGCTCCAGAAACAGAAATTTGTAAATATAACAAAGTAACATTGTACATCGAAACACGTAATACTTGTACAATGCAAGAGCTTGCCTGCAGAAGTCCCCCATGCACATTCAAGCCTAAAAATGTTCTGTTTAATGAAAGCAATGCATATGTTAAACAGCTTTTTCAAATACTTAAACTGATTTTTGTTAGCAGGATATACTTCATAGTACAAATTAATAACATTCCCAGTACGGAATATTATAATAAGTTCAGCCTGTGAATTTACAACTAAAATGAAAGGTAACCTGCTTTCATATTAAAACATTTTGGGCTCATTCTTTTTTGTTTTCATAACACACTTCTCATTCTTTGTTTTTCACTCGCAGGCAAGTAAGAGGAAAACTGCCATCATTGCTGCTTTAATACTAATTTCTGGTGTGTACATTCTGTTAATTCAGACTACATTAATATCCAAACAAAGACTATTATAACAGCTTGATAAACCATTGCAGGTCTGGTGGTGAGAACAGATGTACAATGTTTCTTTTATCCATTCAAAGTAATTTATTTTGAGGTGCTATGATGGCCTTTACTGAGAAATATGCAGATAACCATGGCCCTCATTTACAATAAAATGCATTAACAAAGATGGCACAGTCAGCTAAACAACATTTTTTGACTGTACAGTACTTTACTTAATATCAAACTGGTACTACAGATCTTTAATCTGAACTCTCTTCCACAAAGCAAGAGCACCTTAGTTTACTAGTTTGCCATTTAGTATGAGATTATAATTATATGTGGCTACTAGTATTCATTTTACTAGAGATTAACATATTTACTGCAAACTATAACAAAAGTCTAAAAAAGTCAGTCAAGATAACATTATTTAGTGCAACATACGGAAATTAAAAAGTTAAGGAAACATGACTGTATTTAAAAATGTACAAAGATATCCCCCCAAAAAATATGATAAAAGTAACCATCTATCTGGGCTATACTCATAAAAGAAGATACTTTGGAAAGAAAAAAAATCTCATATTGCCATTATAGGCTATAACAACATTATACCCTTCTGAAATAACTGCAGATGACAGAAAGCACTGCACTACAAACAGGAAAACAGCAATACTGCTGCTAATCTTTTTTTTTTTTGCTACACATTTCTAAAATTCAGAGAAAACTTTTGCAATTTCTTTCAGGTAAACAAGGTCTTTGCCTGAACCCCAGGAACAAAATCTGCTGATCTTCTACTAAGACTTTGGCCGAGAAATCAATCAAAGCCAAGATAAAAAAAATGAAATTACTATGTTAAAAAATAGACTGAGGTGTGACAATGCTTAAAATTTGAATTACTATGTTGGCACCAGACCTGTGGCACAGTGGGCTAAAAACATTACTACAACACTGACAACTTGAGCTCCATTACCTCTACAGCTGTTACATAACATGGGCAGGGGAAGATAGGAGTTGAGCAGCTGATACCAGATCACCCTTTTTCTAAGGGGGTAGGGAGGCAGTTTGACTTGCTGCAATGGAAATACCTGCAAGAATGAATCTGGTGAGCTCATGCTGCACAGTAGCAAGCTGCTTAGACAGGAGGTTGGCATGTGTAGTAGCATATATGCACATCTTGCACTGCAGTAAACAGTGGAACTCACAAGCCACTAATGAAAGGGAGATAACACCAGCAGATTGGTCTGCTCCCTCTGCCTCTAAGGAGATGCCACTAATGAAAGGGAGTTAGGACCAGCAGATTGGTCTGCTCCCTGTGCCTCTAAGGAGATGCCACTAATGAAAGGGAGTTAGGACCAGCATATTGGCCTGCTTCCAGTGCCTCTAAGGAGATGAGCAAATTAGACTGTTGCCTCAAAAACAAAACAAGTGGGTTGCAGGGTTCGCACCCTACTACTAATGGTCATGTCTCTCATCCCATAGTTGGAATAAATTGTCAGCTAGTAAAGGCAGGATAAACAATGGACAAATCATATGGACAAGGAGGAGGGGAAAAATTAAAACTACTATTTTAAAATAATTATCTACAATCTGTGGAACAACTCAAAAATTACACTGTGAGAGTTAGAAAAAGTAATTCCCTGTAACCCAGCTATCCTTGCATCATCACTGGTAACATCAAAACATGGCCATATAATGTGTGAAAGAAAGAATGGATGAAAGAAATAAAGACATTACGCATGCTGCAACTCTCAGTGTTTATTTAGATGGTGTGCCCACACACTATTTATTTCAATTAGATTAAATTTGTACGTACTGATAGCTGTCCTGAAAGGAACTGAGGGACGTCCCGTAACACTCCAGGACTCATTGGGGAGGTAACTGCAATAGAAGGCCGTTCCATTTTCTGTGATTCAAATGAGCTAGAACCTGTTTAAAGAGAGAAACATTGTTTAAAGCAGCATTAAATAACAGGGTACTTAAATGTCTTAAAACATTTTATTGTAAAAAAAAAAAAAAAAAATACTTACTAGACTCTAACTGTGTGTGTGTGCTGTCGGGTATTCTGGGAATATCCCTAATTTAAACAAAAACAAAACTAATTAATAAATCATGGCCCAATTAATAATCAGGCTTATTCACTGCTGAGGTAAAAATATGAGGAAAAGACACAGATAAATCAATCAAAGCCAAGAAAAAAAACGGAAACATAAGGAAACATCTAAATTATTTTAACTCAGCTGTAAATGTGAACAGTTGTATAATGAACACTTTAAAGTAGAAGAACCTTACTAAGGATGGAGTTAAGGAATTCCGTTAATTACAGTGCATGAGGCATTTTTTTCATCACATTAGGGAATATTTTCCACAAGTATACATGTAACTTTAAATCAAACCTAAAGGCTTCATTAATGAACTACATTTTAAGCTCATAATATTTTGTCAATATCATTCTAAGTGTACTACTGATAAAGAGCTGCAGTGTGTGTGTGTGTGTGTGTCTACGTGCATGCATGCTGCAGCATAGAATGGTGGATATGTGTGTACTTCTTTTATTTACAACCCCATGCTGACAGGAAAGTATTTCCCTTCACTTTGAAATGTAGTGAAGTAATGCTCATCAGTCTACTTTTTTTTTTTCTTTGTAATTAAGTGGTTCATTCCTTCATTATGCAAGCAAACAATAATAGGTTCATAGGTTCATACTAGGCTATCTGCCCTAGGGCATTTATAAGCCTAGTCAGAGTGTGTTTGGCTTTCGCCACTCATTTTAAATTAATTTTGCTATGCCCTTTTTCGAGGTTAGTATACTGTGCCTATGTCTAACAGGGACACAGAAGTGATACCCGGGGTAAACCTACGATCTCCCATCCACTCATCAAGATTCCTCTTGAAGAGAGTCAATGAGGGACTCTGCCTAACCTGGACTGGGATTTTATTCCAGAGTGAAGGGAGCCTCCGGGTTATGAATCTGTCCCTCCAGCATGTCCTATTTATTTCAGTGCTGAGGTTCAAGTCTCTCGTGCGCGTAGCTCAATGGGATTTGGATTTTCTGAGGTGCAGCATGTCCATTAATTCCGGGTTGGACATGGCTTTATACGTCAGGCACAGATCGCCTATGAGCAGGCAGTATGCCACTGAGTAGAGCTGGAGTTTCTTTAACCGGGCAGCATATGGCATCTGTTTGAGCCCTTTGATCCTCTTGGTGAGGTACTTTTGGGGTCTTTCCAGTTGCTGCAGGTATCTGGTAAGGTACATCCCAAAAGGGGCATTGTACTCAATTATGGGCCTGATGAGGGATGAGTAAAGAGGCACGATGACCTCCCCTGATCTAGATGTGAATCCCTTCATGATTAGGTGGGCTATATAAAATGTTTTTCTAACCACTTTGGCCACGTGGTTGTCAAATGAGAGATTGCTATCAACTTGGGTCCCCAGGTCCCTAATAACTTCTTCTGTACTTAATGGATTACCACCTATGTGGTAATTTGTGGGCACTTTGTTTTTGCCAAAGGGGATGCATTTTTAAATATATTTTCTGGAACAGCTGTTTGTTTGGGCTTACTGCTGATGGAAATAGATGCAGCGGATACATTATAAAATGTTGTCTGCAGCAGTGTGTTCACTTCTCTTAACGTCTCATTCAGGCACTTTAAGCATTTGTCCCTTTCAGCCTGTTTGTATGCTGGATCCTACTGCTGTTTGTTAAGAGAAAAAGATAAGAGTGTGATGGGCGATATCTTTACATGGGAAATAGATAAAGCATTACTGCTAGTAGACTAGGAATAACAAGAACAAGACAAAAAAAACTGGAAAGAAAAAGTTACTCTTACATTATATGCTTACATCATAAATGAAATTCACTAGAATGCCTTCCTCCCCTCTTTCTCTGTAAGATTTTGGACTCTAGCCACAGGCTACTTTCCATCTTTTCTTCCCTTATACATTCTGGTGACATTCACCCCAACCCAGGGTCCCAAACGTTTAGTTATGTACTTACCATAACTTTAGATGTATGGGATCCATCTCGCCTACATTCTCTACAGATGGGTTCGGAGCCGATCCTCGCCTCCGACTCGGCCGCTATACAATAGAACGCAGTCTCTTATTGGCTGAGTTACCTCATATCCCAGGATGCACCACAACTGCTTCCCCAGATCTTGTTTGTCCGCACACATGCACACACACATAAACTGTTGTTATAACAATGCCAGGTGTTTCAAGAGAGGAAACAGTTGAATTCGGATCGTCCGGTCTCTTCTGGCCTACAAGGCAGGGGGAAGGAGGGTGGGTTATTAGGAATGTAGGCGAGATGGATCCCATACATCTAAAGTTATGGTAAGTACATAACTAAAAGATGTAATGTGATCCTATCTCACCTACATTCTCTACAGATGGGACAGCGTCCCTAGCACCTAATTCCTGGGTGGCTCACTGGAAAACGGTCCGGAGAACCGTGGAACTGAAGGAAGCTCGACCCCTAGATGCCACATCCAATTTGTAGTGAGAAATAAAGGTGTGTAGAGAAGACCACGTAGCAGCCGCACAGATGCCATTAATAGAGAGCTTGGAATGAAAGGCTGCCGAAGTGGCCATGGCCCTGGTAGAATGAGCTTTTACTGGAACTGTAAGCTCCTTATTTGAAATGTGATAAATATGACTGATACAGTCTCTGATCCACTTGGCAATAGTGACTTTCGTGATGGCTTTGCCCAATTTACTGTCCAAAAAGGACACAAACAGTTGATCTGATTTTCGTGCTTGGTGTGTCCTATCCAAATAGAAACGTAATTGTCTGTGCACGTCTAAGCTGTGAAAGGTATACTCAGCTCTGTTTGAATACTTAGGGGAAAAAAAACGGTAATTCCAGTGATTGTTGCAAACAAAAGTTAGAACAGACCTTTGGTATAAAGGATGGGTTTGGTCTAAGAGATACTCTATCCTTGTGAAATACCAGGTATGGTGGTTTGACAGATAAGGCTTGAAGCTCTGAAACTCGCATGGCTGACGTAATAGCAACTAGAAGGGCAGACTTCCAAGACAGAAATTTTAAGTCACAGGTTGCTGCCGGCTCAAAGGGAGGTGCGGTCAAAGCACCTAACACTATGTTAAGGTCCCACGGTGGTGCGGGATGAGATATAGGGGGCCGTAGAAGCCAAGCTCCTTTAATAAAAGCTTTGCACAACTTGTTGCTCATTAAAGGTGGTTCTAAGCTCTCGTGAAAATTGGAAATAGCCGCCAATTGAACTTTGATGGTAGACACCGAACAACCCTGGTTGAACAGGGAAGTAAAAAACTTCAGGACCTCTGACACCGAGGCTGTCATAGGGTCTAATCCTCGGAGTTGGGCCCAAATAGCAAACCTCTTCCATTTACTGCTATACATCTTTTTAGTAGAAGTCTTGTGGGCCGAGGACAAAATATGCATGACTTCAGGGTCGAAAGAATGGCTCCTAACTATGGTCGGAAGAGGAGTAGCCAAGCTGCTAGCTTCAATGAATGGAGGGACAGATGGAGCTGTCCTGACTGATGCGTCAAGAGGTCCGGAACTTGGTCCAGGAACCAGGGACCCTCCAATGCATATTTGTGAAGAAAGGGGAACCAGACTTGACGAGGCCAGTATGGGGCGATTAGAATCATTTTGCTTTCCAAGCGAATCGCCTTCTGAATCACCTTGGGGAGAAGAGAAACCAGTGGGAAGGCGTATAGGGTGCCGGGGGGCCAAGCTTGGACCAGAGCATCCTTGGAGATGTCCCCCGGAATTGGGGTGAGAGAGAAGAACTGCTGGCATTTTGCGTTGAGGGGAGTTGCGAAAAGGTCGCAACATGGAGTTCCCCATCTCGTGAAAATCTGTGTTACCACTCTGTCATTCAAGGACCATTCGTGAGGGGAGAGAATAGTCCTGCTCAGTCTGTCGGCTATCACATTGGATCTCCCCGGAATATGTGTTGCCGCTAGAAAATGTTTGGTAGCAATCGCCCAATCCCATACTTTCATGGCCTCTCTGCAAAGGGGGTAAGACCTGGTCCCTCCTTGCTTGTTCAAGTACCAGACTACCTACATGTTGTCGGACTGAATGGCAATCGTACCCTGGGGGAGGTGATCGTGCAATGCTTGCAACGTTAAAAGCACCGCCCTCATTTCCAGGATATTGATGTGGAGGAGACTCTCGTCGGAGTGCCACGTGCCTTGGACCGACCTGCCCAGATAATGTCCCCCTCACCCTGTCTGGGAGGCGTCCGTAGTCAACGTGGCCGAGGGGGATGGGGGACGAAGGGACGTCCCTGATCTAGGTTGGAGGAAAGAAGCCACCAACGAAGATCCTGTTTGCACGTCTCTGTGATCAAAATGTGGTGACTGAGGGGAAGGTCTTGATAAGACCACTGGACTGAGAGGAGCCACTGGAGTAACCTCATATGCAACCTTGCCAAGGGGACGAGAAGAATGGTGGCTGACATGGAACCCAACAGCTGCAGAACCATTCTCACTGGAGCGCGACGTCTGAGGAGTAATGCCCGAACCTGAGACTGCAAAGTTGCTATCCTTTCCACAGGAAGATAGACTCGCATCTGCCTTGAGTCTATTTCTGCACCAATAAACAGAATACGCTGTGATGGCAGCAATACGGATTTTGTCCAATTGAAGGTGATTCCTAAGGAGTTGCCTAGGGAGATAGTGGCTGCTAGAGTTTTTATGAGTAGATGCCTGGAGGTGGCAGTTAGGAGCCAGTCGTCTAGGTATGGAAACACCTGGAATCCTAGACTTCTCAGGTGAGCAGTCACCACTGCCAAACATTTGGTGAACACCCTGGGGGCTGTGGTGAGACCAAAGGGCAGTGCACGGAACTGGAAATGACTGTCTCCTAGGCTGAAGCGCAAGTGTCTCCTTGACGCCTGATCTATCAGAATATGATATGGAGCACATCCAAACATCCTTCTTCAAAAGCGGGAGAATGGATTGCAAGGTGACCATCCAGAATTTGGACTTTTTCACTGATCGGTTTAACCTGCTGAGATCCAAAATGGGCCTCAAGTCCCCGGTCTTTTTTGGTACCAAAAAGAATCTTGAGTAAGTCCCTGATCCGGCCTGGTCTGCGGGGACAGGTTGGATGACTCCTTTTTGAAGCAGCTTCGAAATTTCGCTGGCTGCCAGATCCCGTTGACTGGGTGGCGGGTCCGGGATTCTTTGGGACGGTGGAGGGGGTTGAAAGAAGGGAATGGTGTAACCTCCGGCGATGATTCGGAGCAGCCATTGGTCCTGAGTGATACTTTCCCAGGCCTTTAGGTGCCTCAAAAAATTACCCCCGACTGGCTCCGGAGCTGCACAGTCGGGCACTCCTTCAGGGATGCTGGAAGGAGGAGGAGCCACGAAAGGACTCGCAGTCTCCAGTGTTGCGAGGGCCTCCGCCGCCTCTGGGACGGCGTCTCCCTGAAAAATTTCCCCTTCCTCTGCCTCTAGAAGGGGAATCGCTCTGCTCCGGCGAGTAAGGCTTTTGAGACTTACGGAACCACATTTTCCCTCCTCTTCGAGCCTTGGGATAAGGTCTGAAGGGAGTGGAAAACCGGGCCCCTACGGCAGTTAAAGTCTTACCCTCCTGTTCGCAGCGAGTCAAAGTGTCCTTTACCTTAGGTCCGAACAGAGAGGACCCATCGAAGGGGGCGTCGGCAAAGGAAGACTTAAAGGCCTCCACAAAGTGACACAGGCGTAGCCAGGCTTGTCTCCTTAGAGCAACACCTGTGCCAGCCGCTCTGCTCGCTCCTTCGGCTGCATACGAAATGAGCCTCATGGACGAGTTGGATAATGAGGACAGGGTAGCCAACTGGGAGTTAACCGTCTGGGCTAACTGCTCAGGTAAGTTACCGGAGAGGGTATCCGAAAGCTCCGTGACCAGATACCTCTGCAGTCTGGTGAAATGCGTCAAGTAGTTCAGAGACCTTAATGTAAAGGTTGCTGAAGTAAGGGTGCGCTTTCCGTACCGATCCATGCTCCTAGACTCCTTATTAGGAGGATGGATGGACGTTGAAGCCTCTGCCACATCTTGCTGGGTGGCAGATGCCACCACCAAGGCATCTACAGCAACACCTTTGGAAAGAAAGTCCTTATCAGGGGGTGCCGAAAGGAATTTATTGGGGCGAGCTGGCACCGGTTCAACAGAGTCCGGGTGTTCCCACGCCCTTCGAGAGATCAAATCCATAAGCTCATTGAAGGGTGGAGACACCCAGGAGGCGGAGGGCTGAGCCCCGAAGGCCTTGAGGAACACCGACTCGTCAGCAGAAGGGGGTTTGGACTGCCAGTCGCCTCGTTGCTTAAGGATCTCCAAGATGTCCGCAAAGGATACATCATCCGAGGACGACTTGGGGGACCCTTCCGCATCATTGAGGTCGGTATCCGAGGTGAGAGACTCATCAGGGGAGTCGACGTGCTTCCTCTTGCACTGTCTCTTCCTCAGAGGTTCCTCCGAAGACGTTTCGGAGGGACCTCCAGGAAGAAGGGAACCCGCAATGGGGGTAACCTCAGGCCCCAGGGCTCCGCTGCCGTGAGACAGGGGGATTGCAAAGGAGCCAGTCTCCGTGCCAAGGGAAGGTGGTGGTGAGATGGTAGAAGTGGCCAGAGAGGATTTGGCCAAGGCACTCCTCATGGCCTTGAAGGCGTGACCCCTAGAGTCCTGGGATGGTTCAACCCCCAAGGCCACAACAGCAGTCGGAACTCCCGCAGCCGACGCACCAAGAGGGAGGCTCGGAACTGAAAGGATCGGTCCCGAAGCATCCCCCCTGGGGTCGACAGAGGAGGTCCGCGTACCGAACCCCGACCCAAAGGGCGGGGTTGGAGTTAGGGTCGGAACCAACCCGACAACCTCCACCGGCTCCACCAACACCGACTCCAACGGCACCGAAGCTGTTGGAGGAGGAACCAAGATAGCAGGGTGGGAAACCGGCTCCGGAGCTGACTGGGCTGGAGCCGAGACCAACTTTTGAAAGACCGGAGACTGGAAAAGCCTTTGAAGCACCCTGTCTACATCCGAATCAGACATCCTCGACGACTGAGAAGACACCGACCGGGTCCGAGTCGACTTCTCCACCGGCTCCGAAAAACTGGGGGACCGGCTCCGTAAAGTTTCGAGAAGTATCGGCGCCGAGGGAGATTCCACTACCACTGCAATTTCCCTCGGAGCTGATGGGGACTTCGGCACCGAAGGGGAAGAGTCTGAGCGGGCAACCTTCATCGGCTCCGAAGGCAGTGGAGCCGATGGAGATGGCTCGCCTCGACCCGTGCTCGACTCCGAAGCCAGAGGAGTCGAGGCTGGAGACATCGAGGCAGACCGTTCCGCCCTCGGCTCTGAAGTCCGTGGAGCCGACGGAGAAGCCTGCTTTGACTTTTTTGCTGCCGGGTCCGACGGGCTGGTCGGAGCCGAAAATTTTTTCTTCCTCGAAGGAGAAGAAGAAGAAGATAGGGCTTCCTCAAAGGAGGGGGTAATAAGCCCTTTCAAAATCAACTTATTTTTCCTCTCTTGGAGCACGCGAGAGGAAAACGCGTGGCAAACGCTACAGGATTCCTGGAGGTGCTTCGGACCCAAGCAGTAAACACATAAAGAATGGTCGTCCGTGATGGACATTTTATAGCTACATTTGGAACATTTTTGAAACCTGACGGTCTATGTTCCTTCGACATGTTGAGTGAATCAACACACTAAACTTTTCCAGAGAAAAAAACAAGAAAGTACACAAAGCTATCAACAACAACCTAGACTCTAAGTAAACTCCTAGGAAAAGGCTAGGCCCCTCTGACTCGACGGGATCACTGCCCAAAAAAAGTACAAATTTACCTCAGAAAAATCTAAATCACAGTCACACAACAACAAGTAGCTGTTAAAACAGCTTTTGGGTTAATTTTTGCTCAAATTTTGACAGAAAATATGTCAGTAAGGAGGTACTTAGCTCAGCCAAGTCCGAAACCACGTCTTTGCTTCAGAAGCAGCAAACGAGATCTGGGGAAGCAGTTGTGGTGCATCCTGGGATATGAGGTAACTCAGCCAATAAGAGACTGCGTTCTATTGTATAGCGGCCGAGTCGGCGCCGGAACCCATCTGTAGAGAATGTAGGCGAGATAGGATCACATTACATCCCCACTTTCTCATCAACATTGCAACTCTCCTAAATTGGCTAAAGGTCTCCATTTAACTACTATAAACTTCCAAAGCATCTGCAACAAAACCTCCAAGCTCCATGCCTGGCTTACCCAGAATAGAACCCACATCCTAGCTGCCACTGAAACTTGGTTAAAACCCTCCATCCAAGACTCTGAATTTCTCCCTCCCAATTACAATGTTATTAGAGCAGACAGACACCATAAGAAAGGAGACAGTGTCGCACTAATCTTTACTAATACTCTCACTGTAGCCCCATATACTGATCCTACTCCACATTTTCAAAATGCTGATATCCTAATTTCATTTCTAGACATCAATAACTCAAACTTTGCATAATAGTCATTTATATTGCCCCAGGAAACATCATCCTAATTTTAGTAGATATACTATTCCTGGGTTTCCTCTACAATAAAAAAAATGAAACCATCATTTTAGGTGACACGAACATCAGCTGGACTTCTACTTCTTCCAATCAATCTCCCTCTAGCATAAATTTATTTCATTTTATACATAGCATACATTTATTTCATTTTACACAACTAATTAATACAATCACTAGATTTAGCTATAAATCTGATAAAGGCTCAATACTAGACTGGACGTTGGTCTCAGACCCATCCAAATACCATGTCTCAGGCACCATGGCAAACTCCTTCAGCGACCACCTCCAGCCTTCATCATACGAAACTGCTCTTACCTCTCAAAAACCCATAAATACAAGGTAATACAAAGACCTATCAAAATTCTGCCCTCATTACCTTCAATAGTATCCTAAGTAGCTACAATTGGAACTGTCTTAAAAATCTTCCTCTAGATGATGCCCTCCTTTACTTCAACAACTCCTTTCTACATATTCTGCACAGCTTAGCACCTACCAGATCTAGAAGAATTAAATCCAACCATGCCCTCTGGCTTTCTAAATCTACCAGAGAAATTATGAAAAGTAGGGATAAAGCTTGGAAATGCCGGTTCAATTCCAAAACTCCTTCCAACCTTATCCATTATAAACAGCTTCAAAACCAAGCTAAAAAACTTATCTGCAAAGACAAGCAACAATACTTCGGGAACTTACAAACAAATAAGAAAAATAATCCCAAACTTTTCTGGTCTTCTATTAATAATCTCTTACTCTGCAGTACAAAATGTAATCCATCTACATATCCTAACATGCCACCTGACCTTATTGCCTCTAAATTCAACTCCTACTTCATTGATACTGTAGCCAATCTTACCACCTCCTTCTCCTCAGCCCTACCAACCAACCATATCTCTATACATATCTCTATACATACCTCCTCTCCCTCACCATCACAAAATATCTCGAGCCCAAATATTCCTACTCCACAAAAATCTAAAGGTCACCCTGCACATCCAATCCAATATTAATAAAACCCATAAAAAAATAGGGCTTCTGTATAGACATAAGTTTATCTCCTTTCCAACTAAACAAGCCTTAGCCCTTTCCTATCTTCTACCCTCTTTAACCTATGGTGCACCCCTGTTAATTAATCTGCAGTACTCCCTGAAATTCAAACTAGAATCCTGCTACAATAAGATTGCCAAAATTGCCACAGGTAGCCACCACTCCTCCCATCACTGTATTGTTTTAAAAAACTACAATGACTTGAGTTCCCACACTACCTATTACTCATGCAGCTAGCCACCTCATATAACCACAAAACTGCCCCGCCCTTAGTTCTCTACTTGCCCCTTACGCCCTTCCTAGACCACTACGATCAGATCACCAACACTTACTCCAAATGCATGAACCAAACCTACCTGCAGGTAAACTATTATACTCTTGGATCATTACAGATTATGGAATAACCTCCCTTCCTCTATATGCAGTGAACAACATCCATCTAACTTCAAAACCGGCTTATACAATCATCTCCTCTGTAACTGGATTTGTAACTGCATAAACACACCTCCTACAACTCATGAAGCCATCACTTGATCTTTTCTTCATTTCAGTCTCAGCCTTGCTCCAATGCAATTGGAGCCTCTCTAATTACCTTGGATTGCTCCTACACTCTAGCCTCTCTAACCACTCAATTTCTTACTCTATCTTCACTAAAGAAAGTCTAACAAATTAAATTTCTCAGCATTCTTATTGACTGAGAATGTTTAAACTGATTCCTCTTGAAACTATTTATTAATTCCTTTTCTATCTACTTCATATCTGAACTTCCATTTGAAACTCTGTAATTCTACTGAACTCAACTGTATCTTATTTTTAACTCAATTGATTGTAACAAAGAATCTGTGGTGCCTGACTTCATGAATATGACCTTAATTGTACCTTATTTTTTAACTCAACTGCTTGTGAAAAAGAATCTGCACTGCCTGACTACATGAATATATAGTAGAACTTGCTCTATAGTTGTTCCTATGGATATTCTGGATTTTTTTTTTTTTTTTGCTTTTTTGTTGTGATACACTATAATATTGTATTTAAATTATTTGTCTTGGAGCTTTTCTCCCTGGGCCTCCACTGAAAATGGGCTCACTCTGGCCCAGTGGTCTTTCCCAGTAAACAAATGTCATTAAATAAAAAATAAACAAATATACATTCAGTAACTAGGTCAGTTTCCAATATGAGGCATTTGGAGCAACATAAGGAAACATTCCTGTCTAGAAGTAAGTAGGAGGGAGCATAAACAGAGAAAAAAATCCCTCATTAGTCTCAACAGATAAATCAGGGAACTTAGTCAAGTCTTCAAAGCCTAAATATGAGACTAAAATAATTTCTTAAGCAAAGGACAACTGCAGGTGGAGCAAGACATAGCACCATCACAGGTACTGTCTAGGCAAAAGTTGCATCCGTAGGCATATCACAGCATTTGACACCACCACCCTCCCCACAGACTGGGAACATACATCAGCTGCCATGAATATGTGATGTAAGCAGACAGGCCTGAAAGTGCCAAAGTGTATTCCCCAAACATCCCTTCAAAGAAAAAATACAGTAATAAAATCCTTTCCACGGCAAAGGGAAACATCCACACACAAAGTACACACACACCCAAAAAGTTACAACCAATACAGTATGTACTTATAATACTTTGGGGTCTGTGCTTCCCTAATCTCAATTTCCCAGAGATAGACCATTGTAACAATCCCTGCATTGCCCCCTGGCCTGAATATGTCAATGGGTGAGAAGAATTCCTTGACCAGATCACACCAGGCATCAGCTTCATAGAATGAACCTTTACAGGGGGTATCCAGTAACCTCTTCCCACAGTAGTAGTGAAGGTACAGCATTTTTTGTTGTCCCAGACCATGAAGGTGTTCTCCTTTGGGCTCCAGCTGAAATGGTCACTGCAGTGTGAAAAGTTTTAAAATGTTGACTCATGCTTATAAAGCCCAGACCACTACCAGGTTTGATTGGTGTCATGCATGACTAATGAGAAGGCAAGGGGATGATGCGCAGCTGGTATTCTTGTAGGGAGGGGAGATCATGGTTGGCCAGTTCTGGTGCTCCAGTGTCATCAGGTGGAGACTGTACATAGGACCAAAAGCAGTGGCCAGTTGGGAGGGGCATTCTCTGTGACTACCACAAGGAGGTGATGGTAGCTCTTGTCTTTGCATACAAAAGACTGTAGCATGTATGTGTAGGTATGGCAGGAGCATAGACAATCTATACGGTGATCTAGGTAAGTACATCACCACCAGGGGGCAGGGGATTAGGGAAACATACAAACTACTCCCATGGCTGAGATGCCGAAAAGCACACAAACCACCTCCACTTTGTGTATGACAGCAGTTTCCATACAAGATCCCACCCCCCTGGCAGATATGAAAGGACAAGGAATCTCCAATACATGGGAATCAGGGCTGGTATGCCAGGTTAGGAGGAAAAATATATATGAAATAAAATAATATGTTGGCAGGTTGCTGTGAGACAAGATGATGGCTTGTAAATCACTCTCATTGTGACTCTGAATTTTACTTAGTGCTCCTACTAGGTGAAAAAAGGTGCAATGTGCATACAAGCACAGCTCTTATGAACTGAGTACACAGCCATGGGATGTATGGGGTTGGTGTAGGTGTGAAATTGCACTTTGGGTAGATGATGCACATCAGCAACATAAACAGAGTCATAGTCAGTCATGGTACCTCTTTCTCATTTGCATAACTACTAAGTCAGACATATAATGGGTCAGACAGTGACTTTGCAGCCGTTCTGTACACTAAACTGCACATCACTTGATTACGGACTTCTGAATGACTGGAGATAAAACTGGAGTATTCAGAATACAGACAACTTTAAGGAGGCATGCACAGTATTCTGACATTGTGTGGTAAGGTATATTTTCACTCTACCAATGTGAGCCTGTCATCAGAGCATCCTATCATATGGATACATACCTGTATGTATAGAGTATAAGTGTATGTGTTACTTGGTCATAGATTACTCCAGTAACAAGGCTGTCCAAGGAAATATTCAAACTGTGTCTGTACATGCCTGACCTTTACAGAAACTGTTTCTATTCCGCACTTTACAATTGTAGTAGGAATACTACTAGCCATCAAACATGTTGGCATCAGCCACCAGCAACTTCCTTAAATACTACAGCATTGCTATGGGTCTGTTATGTGTTGTACCTGTTGCACCATAAAACACATGAAAACATAACAGACCCACAGCAACTTCCTTAAATACTACGGCATTGCTATGGGTCTGTTATGTTTTCATGTGTTTCGTGGTGCAACAGGTACAACACTTGCAGATGTTACTGCACCAGTTCCCACCTCGACCTTGTCATCATATCACTCATTCACCGGTTTGGCCACACCAATACTATGCTATTGTACCACCTCCAATTGTACAAGTAAGTCTATGCTGCATCACTGGTCCCTGTGGTATGAAATCCAGCATATATCCATTGGGTTCACAGATGGCAGCATGTCTGGTGGACAGCAGAAGCAGGAAATGTTTCAATTAAATAAAATGAAGTCTATGTGCTGCCAATGTCCATCTCCCTGTGAAGTCAAAACAGTGCTACCATTATTGCACTGGGTGCCATATCTGTCCAGGGCTAGGGTGCATACCTGCACAGTCTGTTTGGGGGAGGCATCACAGGGTTCTCAGCTACCTCCTGCACCACAGCATGTATACCAGCTGGTTACCCCTTATTACTGGCAGTGATGGCATCCAACCACAAATGGCCAGGATACCTCAACATCAAACTCTTGCAGGGTCCCAGTCCTATAGTCATATACTATCCCTGAGGGTTATCCTAATCCCCAGCTGAACACTGCCATAGTGGCCTCAAATTCAGGTCATGCAGTAGCACCTACACCTCATCACAGGAGATTACATCACCCAGAGGTTAATGTCTCTACCTTCTGCCAGATGCATTCACTCCAAATATGGGATTGACTGAAATAAGTCACTTTATCCCTTGCCACCCATGTACATAAAATAATCAAACATTATAGTGACAAACTCCAAATCTCCTAAAATCACCAACCTTCTTGCTCACAAATTGTCAAACTTTTGTGCTACATCTGAAATATTTACTCCTGTATATATACATGTATATATATATATCTATATCTATATATATATATATATATATATATATATATATATATATATATATGGTTTACTATTACAATTTTGAAACGAACTCCATCAACTGTGCTATTGTTGAACACGGAAGTCCAAAAACGGTAATATCGATGACAAAAAAACTACCTAGGAACAGGTTTTAACATGGGTCAAGATAGGGGAGATGTTTGTAGTTCGGAATAACACTGAACACCTATCTTGACCCATGTACAGTCGACAGAGTTCGTTTCGAAATTTTAATAGTAAACCTATATATATATATATATATATATATATATATAGTAACATATTATAACTTTACTTATTTGATATTTGTTTACCGGGATAGTCTGACTGGGACAGCAGAACCCATTTTCAGAGGAAGCCTGTGAAGAAAAGCTCCACATACAGGTGTAAATAGAAAACTGCAGTATATACTACACATACAGATATTTAAAACATTACACATACAGACATTCAAAACATTACAATAGTAACCAATTGCATTACATATTATGAAGATAAACTTCTAGTAGGATCATGTGAAATTACTCGACAAGATAAACAGGGTCATGTCAAATGGCAGTCAATCATTGTACATTATGCCTTTAGGAGTTCAAGTTAAACAAATATGATTACAGGTTAACAGCATAGAGTGGGTAGGGGTTAGAATACCGTCATCATTGTGTTGGAGTAGAACAACATCTTACATAGGAGATGAGAGGCATAACACTCTAACTTACATGATGCAAGCATTGATTAAAATGAGGGGGATAACTGTACTGTACTTTAATATTCTAAAGTCAACATGAAACTTGGCCATGGTTGAGTAAGGGGACCTAATATTAACTACAGTTGACAGTACAGTTTAGGTGGGAGTTTAGACAGATATAAAGGCAGTGCAAACTGAGTCAAGTGAGGGAGACAGAAGAAAGAAGAGGATGGTGTTAGTCGGGAAGCACTTTAGAAGAACATTCACTTCACTGTGGAAATATAAACTTGTCTGATAGTGCTATAGAATGTGCACTTTTATGATCTTATTTGTAATTTCTACTGCTTTTATGTTCTCATTTGGAACTGTACTGCTGTCATTGTACTGTGGCTTTATACTATGTTTACACTGTACCTTGTACAGCCAGAATTTGCCTGAAATAGGTCAATGTGGATCAGTGCTCTACACACAATGTACATAATATATAGATACAGACATATACTGTGTGCGCATGCAGCGAGAGAGAGAGACAGTGTGTGCATAAATGATCACTGTAACCCACTCCAAACCATTCTATCACCATTGTACTTTATGTGCAGATGTCAACAACACACTGAGGCACTTAATTTGGCTTGTTTACCAAGATGGAGCACTGATTTCATTATACCAAATTAATTTCTAGCCTTTAGGTACCCAAGACCAGCAAAGTAAAAATAAAATAAAAAAGTGAAAACGTATGCAAAAGTTGCAAGATGGAAGCTGTACCAGTAGTGAGAAAAACACAAAAATGAGCTGTTGGTCAGTCAGCGATAGACATTAACATGACATGACAATGAAAGATTATTTGCAATATATAGCAATAGGGCAGTAGATGACATAGCATACACAAATTACTTACAATATTTTAGAATTCAGAGTCACTACAGGAGAAGCACTGTCTCGGAATCTGGTGACATACCTTCTAAAATTACAGCCCAAGTGTGAGAAAGTTAGGCGATATGGCCAGAAATGAAACCTTTACACCTGTTTTGTCTGAAGAGAGAAGCTTGCAGTTGAGCCCTGAAGCTGGAGCATTTAGTGAGATCTTTCAAATAGTTAGAGACTGCCAAACTGTGGCTGCTGGGAGAGAGAAGCTGTGGCATTGTAGATACACTCCAAAATTTGGGTATAAACTGCTATACCACCCAATGGATAGCCAGCTACCTTACAGATAGGATCCAAGAGATTATAAGAGAGTTCACCTTCACAAAGAGAATAGTCACAAGCATAGTGCCTCAGGTCTCTGTGCTGGGTCCACTCCTTTCTGACATCTACTTCTCCGAAGTCAAAGCCAACATCAGGGGTCTCTGGCTGGCCAAGTTTGCGAATGGTTGTAAAGTATATGCAGTCATGGTATCCCTGAAGATGCAAATGCCCTTCAAGAATGCCTGATACAGACAAATAACTGGTGTCAGAAGTACAGTAGGTTCATAGATTAGTACTAAGCTAACTGCTCTTGCGAGCCATTTTAAGCCTAGCCAATTATCCCTTGTGAGATTCAAACCCTGCACCTTATGTTTGTAAGGCAAACACCTTAACCATTAGGCCACCCTCCCACCCACAAAACTCAGTGCCAATAAATGCACTGTCTGGCTTCCTTAAAAACTGATGATTATGATAAGGTCACTCCTGCCTTTCAGGAGCACCTTAAATACAGCCTTTGTTCTTCACACATACTTCCCTGAATACTCTTCTACTGAGTCCTTCATAAGAGTCGGGCAACAGGAATCTACTCCCTCAAAAGGCAGTGGCCCATAAGTATGGGCTATGCTTGTAATTAGAAGTTATGTACCTACCATAACGTTCCATGTTAGTTGTCTTCTCTTGCCTTCTTTCTTGCTGGATGGGTTCGGAGCCGATCCTCGGCTCCGACTCGGCACTTGCTTAGCTTGAGAACTCCTTTTACCAGCTCGAGGCAACCCTATATCCCATGATGCAAGGCGGGACTACCTCAGATCTCATTTGGTAGCTAAAATACCCTGCTAAGGACTAACCTAGTAGAACTAGGAAAAACAAGTTCATAACAAAGGACTCCTCTAATGAAGACTCAGGAGGGAACAACCTGAGAAGAGGAAACTCTTCAAGATCTGTCCAGGCCAGGGGGAAGGAGGGAGGGACGCAAGAAAGAAGGCGAGAGAAGACAACTAACATGGAACGTTATGGTAGGTACATAACTTCTAAATGTTAAGTTGTCAATCTCACCTTCATTCTTGCTGGATGGGACCGCGTCCCTAGCACCTGTATCCCGGGTGGCTCAATGGAACAGACTCTTGAGAACTGTGGAACCAAAACTGGCCCTGTCCCTAGAGGCCAAATCTAATTTGTAATGAGAGACAAAGGTATGAGGAGTGGCCCAAGTAGCTGCTGCACAAATGGTATCAATGGGTAGTCTATCCTGAAAGGCTGCAGAAGTGGATAGACTCCTGGTTGAGTGTGCTTTCAGTTTAGAAGGTAGTTGCTTGCCTCTGAGCGAATACACGTAAGAAATGGTGGAAGACAACCATCTGGATAAGGTCACTTTTGATACTGGGAGACCTTTCCTGTTTTCTGCATAGGAGACAAAGAATTGGTCTGATTTCCTGAATTGTTTAGTTCTATGCAAATAGTACCTGAGCTGACGATGGACATCCAAAAAATGAAGCTTTTGTTCAGCTCTGTCAGAATAATTAGGGAAAAAGACTGGTAGATCGATAGATTGATTAATATTAGTTTGAGAAACAACTTTGGGGAGAAAGGACGGATTTGTTCTCAAGGATACCCTGTCCTTGTGAAAAACCAAGTAAGGGAAACGGATGCAGAGAGCTTGAATCTCAGAAACCCTTCTTGCTGAAGTGACAGCCAGTAAAAATATAGTTTTCCAGGTCAATAACTTCAAGGAACATGAAGCAGACGGTTCGAAGGGTGGTAAAATCAAGGATGCTAACATTAAATTCAGATCCCATTGTGGAGGAGGATGTTTTATTGGCGGCTTCAGGAGAAAAACTCCTCTCAGAAAAGCTTTGCATAGTCTATGTGACATAATGTTATGATCTTGCAAGCCAACATGATACTTGGAAATAGCCGCCAGTTGAACTTTTACTGTAGATGAAGAAGATCCTGACTGAAAAACTTCAGCCAGGAAATCTAAAACAGAATGCACAGGGGCAGTAAAGGGATCAATATTTCTGGAGTTTGCCCAAAGGGAAAAACGTCGCCACTTGCTAGCATAAACGGTTCTGGTGGACGACTTCAAAGAAGCTACTAAGATATCTCTGACAGGATCAGAGATCATAGGAAGCCTGGCTAGGGAAGGAAGTGGAGCAACCAAGCAGTGAGGTTGAGAGAATGAATGGCCCGGTGCTGTTGACCCGACTGGTGTATCAAAAGATCCGGAACTGGGTCCAGATGCCAAGGCTGCACCAGGAGGTGACGATGCAGAGACGGAAACCAAATTTGTCGAGGCCAGTAAGGGGCAATGAGAATCAACTTGGCCCTCAAAACGGTGGCTTTCTGAATGACTTGTGGAATCAAGGGAAAAGGAGGAAAAGCGTACAGAAGTCCCCGGGGCCAATCCTGGATTAGAGAGTCTCTCAGGGGTTGGCCTGGTAGGGGAAAGAGGGTGAAGAAGTCGGGGCACTTGTTGTTTTGGGGTGTAGCAAAAAGATCGCAACAAGGTGTGCCCCACTTCAGAAATCTGGTCTACTATAGATTGATTGAGAGACCACTCGTGAGGCATGAGAATGGCTCTGCTCAGCCTGTCCGCCAAGAGGTTGGACCTGCCGGGGATGTGCGTTGCTATCAGAAACCGATGAGAGGAGATTGCCCATTGCCAAAGTCTGAGAGCTTCTCGACACAACTGATAGGACCTGGTCCCGCCCTGCTTGTTGATGTACCAGACCACGGACATGTTGTCCGTTTGCACTGCAATAGTCCCCACGGGAAGAAAGTCGTTGAGGGCTTGCAACGTTAAAAGCACCGCTCTCATCTCCAGGACATTTATGTGCAGATGGTATTCTATGGGTTGCCATGTCCCGTGGACCATCCTGCCCTGATAATGCCCCCCCCACCCGATCAGAGAGGCATCCGTAGTGACTGTGGCAACGGAGGAGGGGGAACAAATGGTCGGCCCTGATGAAGAAGAGGGGAAGATATCCACCAGTTCAGATGAGTCCTGCACGATTGTGTGACTAAGATTTCCTGTCTCATCGGAAGACTGTGGAACGACCACTGAGTGAATAACATCCACTGCAGAAGACGCATGTGGAAGCGAGCCAGTGGTAGAAGAACAATGGCCGCAGCCATAAGACCTAGAACTTTTAGTATCAATCTGGCTTTGACTTTGCTGCTCTGCAATAAAATCGAACGTATTTTTGGATGTCCAGAATTCTCTGATCTGTTAGTCTGGCTAACAACTTGACGGTGTTTAATTCTGCGCCTATAAAGGTGATAGACTGGCAAGGCAGCAGAGAAGATTTTTCGAAATTCACTGAAATTCCCAAACTTTTGCAAAGCTGCAGAGTGTAGTCTCTGCTCTGAAGAAGCTGATGCTTGGTGGTGGCGGAGAGGAGCCAGTCGTCCAAATAAGGAAACACCTGGAATCCTTGACATCTCAGATGAGCTGTGACCACTGCCATGCATTTGGTAAACACTCTGGGGGCTGAAGTGAGGCCAAAGGGCAGGGCTCTGAATTGATAATGACTGGTCCCTAGCCGAAAGCGGAGAAACCTCCTGGAGCGCCTGTGTATCTTTATGTGATAGTACGTGTCCTGAAGGTCTATCGAGCACATCCAGTTGTCGTTGCCCAGAAAGGGCAGAATGGACTGAAGCGTGACCATCCGGAATCTTGCCTTCTTGACAAATCTGTTTAGATTGCTCAGGTCTAATATTGGTCTCCAATCTCCCGTCCTTTTGGGGACCAAAAAGAATCTCGAGTAGATGCCGGATCCTACTTGGTCTGCTGGAACAGTCTGGACGGCTCTTTTTTCTAGGAGCTTTGAAACCTCCTGTTCTGCCAAATCCCTTTGACCGGGTGAGATGTCTGGAAGGGATTGGTGAGGTACGGGATACCTTTTGAAGGGGATTTTGTAACCCTCGGATATGATCGACTGTACCCACAAATCTTGTGAAAGGGAACGCCAGGCTACTGGGTACAGCGAAATCCTTCCCCCGACTGCCTCCAAGGGTGGACAGTCGGGCAACACCTCAGGGGTGCTGAAAGGGCTTCTCAGGAAGAGACTCCCTGTTGCCCTGGTTCTGAGGACCCCTCTGCCTCTTGGGCGCGTTTATGTGTTACCCCTCTGCCTCTGGGGGTAAACTGACCACGTGTGTCCGGCAGCTCCTTGGGCTTTACGGAACCACATCTTCCCTCCCTTCTGACCCTTGGGATAGGGTCTAGAAGGGGTGGAAAAATGGACTCCAACGGCAGAAAGAGTTTTGCCATCCTGCTCACACCTGGTCAAGGTTTCCTTCACCTGAGGTCTGAACAAAGCCGAACCGTCAAAGGGGGTATTGGTGAAGGACGCCTTAAAGGGGTCCGCAAAATTACAAAGCCGCATCCAGGCTTGACTTCTAAGAGCCACTCCTGTGCCTGCGGCTCTGCTCGCTCCATCGGCTGCATAGGATATGAGCCGCATGGAGGAGTTGGTTAAGGAATTCAGGATTGCTAGCTGTGAGGCAATCTTTTCTTGAGCCCCAGCAGCAGAAGGATCCTGGACCACTTCAACTAGTTCCTTGAGAATATCTCTTTGAAGCCTGGTGAAGTGACAAAGGTAGTTCAGCGAACGCATAGCAAAGGTCGCTGAAGAAAACATCCGCTTTCCATACCTGTCCATGGTCCTAGAATCTTTGTTAGGAGGATGGACAGGTACTGAAGGATCCGCAAGTTCCTTCTTGGTGGCCGCCGCCACCACCATAGCATCCACAGAGACACCCTTAGAAAGAAACTGCTTGTCTGTAGGGGCCGTAATAAATTTGGATGGTCTCCTGGGGACAGGTTCCACAGAATCTGGAGCTGCCCACGCCTTCGAGCCACTACCTGCATAAGTGGGTCGAAAGGCGGAGACACCCAGGAGGTGGAGGGTCGGGATCCAAAAGCCTCCAGGTATACCGACTCATCCTCGGAGGGGTCAATGGAGGGCCAATTCCCCCTCTGTTTGAGGAGCTCAAGGATGTCTGAAAAGGAGACATCCTCAGAGGGGGACCGTGGGGAACCCTCCGACTCATCTAAGTCGGTATCAGATGTAGTAGACTCAGGGGAGTCTGTGTGTTTCCTCTTACACGTCCTCTTCCGAGGGGGTTCCCCTGCAGGATCAGGAGAAACCTCGGAAGAGGAAGTTATTCCCAATGGGGAAACCTGGGGCGATGGATCCCTGGGCCTGAGAGCAAGAGGCTGGCAAGAGGCGTCTACAGGCACCGAAGAGGGAGGAGCTAAAGGGATGGACCGTTGACCTGGCTCAGGTGCCAGGACACTCCTCATCACCTCAAAGGCTCCCCTCCCCGGGAGGCCGGAATATTCCCATTCCGAGGAAATAGGAATTCCCGGCTCCACTGAGAGGGAAGGCTCCGAGGCCGATGTCGGTGCCGAGCTTACCAAAGCCGAAGCCCCGAGAGGGAGAGCGGGTCGGACAAGGGTCCGATGCCACTAGCCCCCTCGGAGCCGACAAGGGAAACTCGACGACCGGATCCCTCCAAGGAAGGTCTCATGGAAGAGATCGGAGCCGAAGACGACGGAGCCGAAAAAGGATGTATCGGTTCCGGCGCCGACACGGTCGCTGTCCCGAGAAGCTCCGGCTCCGAACTCTGGAGGGGAGTCGGAGGAGGAAGTTCAAGGGGTAAAGCAATAGCCGAAGTCTGCTGAGACGAGCTATGGAGCATTTGGGCCAGTGCCTGCGACTTCAACAGCCTGCTTACCACCCTCTCTAAATCGTGGTCAGACAGCCTGGAAGATCTCGAAGATCGGCTCCGATGACTCCGCTCCGACAAAAGAGGAGACCCCGGAGCCGAGTGGATAGACTCCAAAGAAGGGGACCGAGATCTCTTCTTGGACGAAGCCATCGGAGCCGACGTCCTCTGGGTTCCAGATGGAGCCGAAGGCTTCTCGGCTCCGATACTGGATAATATGTCGGCTCCAGCCGGAGCCGACAAGGCAACAGCAGATTGGGTGTCGGAACCGATCGGAACAGACCCTACCACCTGAGAAGAAAGATCGGCTCCGGCCGGAGCCGATCTCGACTCCGAAGGAGTCGGAGCCACCGGGGAAGGCTTAGAAGCTGTAGCCTGAACCTTAGGTGGCTTAGAAGGTTTACTGGACCCAGTTTTAGTGGGTGAACCTTCTGGCTTTAGTAAGCCACGGAGGATCAACTTATTCCTCCTTTCCAGCAGGACTCTCTGGCTAAAAGAGTGACATAAAGCACAGGAGTCCTGCAGGTGTAAAGGCCCCAGGCAGTAAACACAAGAAGTGTGACCGTCTGTCAGAGACATTTTCTGACAGCACGAATCACACTTCTTGAAGCCTGAGACCTTTACTTCCTTAGACATAGTCCAAGAAAAAAAGTAAAAAATAACACTCACACACACCCCAAACAGTCACACAATTAATCCCAACAAACACAGACACACAGATAGGGATTAAGAAAGGAGGCCTAGGCCTAACTGAAAATTTTTATAAAAACTAGAAGTTTTTAACTATATGGGGAAATAGGGTGGGCTGTATAAACACTACACACTATAAAAAGAAACAAGGGAGAGATAAACCCTGACTAAGCTGTTTGAAAAATTCAAACTTACCTCAGCTGGCAAAAAGGAGACCTCTTCGCAAAGCGGCAAACGAGATCTGAGGTAGTCCCGCCTTGCATCATGGGATATAGGGTTGCCTCGAGCTGGTAAAAGGAGTTCTCAAGCTAAGCAAGTGCCGAGTCGGAGCCGAGTATCGGCTCCGAACCCATCCAGCAAGAATGAAGGCGAGATTGACAACTTAACATTCAGTAGTTTTATTCACAACAGTCCTTCCTTTAGTCAACACCAGCTATCAAGACAAATTGGCTGACTGAGAAATAAGAAAGGAAAAAAAAAGTGCTACAGTTTAACAAAGTGTTTTTTTAAACACCCTTGCTAAAATATCACTTAAGACATAGTCACACATAAAAAGGCTATAATTCTGAAGAACAGTAATAATGACAACACTAACCTATTCTCAAACATATAACAGAGACTGTAATTTCTCAACTGGGCTGAATTCTATGAAAGTAATAAATATGAATTGCCTTCCCAAAGAAGCTTACAAAACCACATCCCCCAACAAATAAAAATAAAATAAAACAGAAGAAAAAATCTAAACAATGTTCCCCACATGATGCACTCAGGTAATGTCTAAAATCATTAATTTGTTGACAAGATAATGCACTCACTGAAAAGTCAAATAGGTAAATGCATTAAACAAACATATGTTATTTTAAAAAGCCCGTCCGTAATCTTCTCATTCAGTGAAATGAAAATCAGGACTGATATATGACGGTTGAGAGGGTGAACTAATGGTTAAGGTGTTTGCCTTACAAACACAAAGTGCAGGGTTTGAGCCTCACAAAGGATAATTGGCTAGGCTTAAAATGGCTTGCAAGAGTAGTTAGTTTAGTATGAACCTACAAAACACCATGCAGTTAGTAGCTCATCAAGCTAAATATGGTCATTTTCACCTCTGCAGGCACTTATTGTTTATTCCAGTGTCCAACATCAAAAACTCTTAACACATAGCCAAGGGTGATGGCAGCACGCTTAGAGTAATTTTACATGCAAGATGATTGTCAAACTTCTGTTACCACATACTGTGCCAAGAGAATGACTGCAATTTCCAACTATTTTTTTTAGTTTTAGTCAAACGTTTAGTTAACGTGGAACTCTAAGAAATTGTAGATTCTGTGTGGGAATTAAAATCCACAGACGATTTAAAAAATGTACGGAAAAATACATAAAAATTTTGGGAACCACATCTATCAACTGCTCAGGCTGAGAGATATACAGACAGAATCTGAAATGAGGGGAACACATTCATCTGAATGACCATTTTATTCCACTGCAAGAACAAAATCCTCAGGATCTGGCATCAAAGGATGGTCTGATGTCCAAATGCAGAGAATGTATGTAAAAATACTACTAACTGACCTGAAATGCTATACTTGGTATCCTTTATGGTGACATTTATTTATTTATTTATTCAATTTATTTATTTGACATTTGGTTACTGGGAAAGTTCGACTGGGTTGGAAACCCATTTTCAGCAGCGGCCAGGGGAGAAAAGCTCCAAATACAGAGAATGAAAAAATTATTTTTTTACAATAGTGGAACAAACAGTATTAATTGAATGTAAGCAGACAATACATAAAATATTCTCATTAGCATAGTAACATGAAAAGAAGATACAAAAATAAACATATAAGTGGGCCACATAGGATCCATATACAAACATATTTGCATGAATGCTAGAGATGCACAGTTAATTATTTGTTGTTAAGACATTTTAGAATATCATGGGCCCTACTATGCACTATGTAGTGCAAACCTATTTTATATACCACACATTAAGCATACAAGCTACAGCTTCCTCATTGAGAAAAAGTGTGTATACACGCAAACACACACGCACGCACACACACTCCAGTTAGTCAAATTACAAAAGCCATTTGGTTTGAATTCTATCCTAGTTTTAAATGACAATATCTTTCACTACCTATTCAAGATATTCTTGTGACATTTTCATGAGCAGACCCCTCAATAATACCACCTTCATTCTGTTCTGTAAAGCTTAATATCTTTTAGGGGAAAGTAGACAAAAGAATCTGAACGACATGCATGCATGTGTGTGTCAGAACATATGAAATATATATATTTACTATAACATATTAAAACTACAGAGAACATTTATTCTTGTAGCAAATCATTCAACTCTATGATGAGGTTTTGAAATCCAACCTGATGATGACACAGCAGTAACATTCATGAAGGGGTTCTATACCCATTTAGATAAATGTGTAGAGCTGTCAGTCCATCTCAGAACCAAATATAATAGGAAATTCAAAACATACATTCACTAATTTCTACCAACATAAAAACACTTTACAGCAATAATAAAAATGTTTTTAAATTATACAGTAGATTCAAAAAATGTCATATCAAGGATAGGATTAGAAATATTACTAAAAACAGGCTAGCACCATGTCAAAGGGGCAAAAACCCTAACTACGGAGATAACATGGACATCTATGCAGAGGTGTACACCAATGCCCTGTATAACCATTTAAGCAGTTGTACAGAATCAGCTGTACATGATCGGATTAAAACAAAGTCTTACTAAAAAAAAAAAAAAAAACAGTCCACCTACTAGGACTCCTAGTATAAACATGCTATACAATAAGAGAAAAAAACTAATGTCCAAGAAAGAATAGTTGCAAGAGACCTAAGACAGATCAGTAATGAGTGAAAGAAAGGATAAGGGGGTTAGGTGGGCGGGAAGGAATACTGCAACATGGAAGAGAAGGACATTTATGGTTATGGTAAGATTTTAAACAATTACTCTATGTCCTTCTATTCCTATCTTGCAGTATTCTTGGTGTGGGGGAGTACCACAGCTTAGTTGGAAGGAAGGGAGGAGGTAGAAGAGGATGATTCCACAAAGCCCTTCAGGATTGCTCTGGCAAATCCTGCATGTGCTCTGGAGACATTGTCTAACTTGCAGTGTTTGGTGAAAGTGTGAATGGTTGACCATGTGGCTGCTTCTAGTATTGAAGCAGTGTACTGGCCTTTTAAGAAGGCTTTGGAGGCTGCCACTGCCCTGCTGGAGTGAGCTTTAACTCCCTGTGGGAATTTGTTTTGCCATGGTGAGCATAACACAGGCAAATAGCTTTTCTAATCCAACATGCTTGCACGGTGACTGCCTTGTCCAGGGCCCTGGGATGGAAGGAAACAAAGAGCTGATTGGATTTTCTTATGGAGTTTGTTTTGTCTAGGTAAAATCTTAGCTGTCTGTATAAATCCAGGGAGTGGAGTATTCTCTCACTTTCATTGGTAAGCGAGGGGTAGAAGGTGGGTAGATGAACAGATTGGTTTAAGGACAGATCATTGACCACCTTCAGCATAAAGGAAGGGTTAGTTCTTAATGTTAACCTGTTCTTGTGGAAGGTAGTGTATGGAGGGCAGGCCATTAGGGCCTGTAATTCAGACACCCTTCTGGCTCAAGTTATGGCCACTAGCAGGACTGTCTTCCATGTGCACACTTGCAGAGTAGCAGTACTGGATTGTTCAAATGGAGACTGGGTTCGTTTTTCCAGGATGAAGTTCAGGTCCCATGGTGGTGGGATGGGGTTTCTTGGTGGTCTGATGTGTAAGACCTATTTTAAGAATAGCTTCACATCAAGCCTGGCTAGTAAGGGAGGGTCTAGTGGCAGGCAGGCTGAGATTGCTGAAAGGTGGACTTTCACTGAAGAGTAAGACAGTCCCCCCTTTACTAGTTGACTCACATGGGAAAGACCTATGGGGGGGTGGGGATCTGCGATGCATGGATCCCTGCCCTTGCCCAAACACCATTTTGAAAATCTCTCCTATTTAGCTAAGTAAGATTTTCTTGTAGTAAGTATCCTGGCCTCACTCAGGACTGAAAGCATGTCCTCTGAGTAGTGGTGCCTGAAGGGAATTAGAAGTTTATCACCTACAGTGTCTGCAAGTGTGGGTGGATGAGGGTTCCCTTTTGTTGTGTCAGAAGGTTCACCTTGTGGGGTAACTTGTGGTGACTGCCCTTGGCTAGATTGAGAAGTAGGGGGAACCAGTGCTGCCTTGGCCAATAGGGGTCATAAACAAGATTTTTGGTTTGTCTCTCCTGATTTTCAGGAGGACGTTTTAAATTAATGGGAAGGGAAGAAAGGCATATTGAAACCTTCCCTTCCATGAAATGCTGAATGCATCTACTCTCCAAGCTAGTGAGGAGTAGGTCTTGGAGCAGAAGGTCTGCAGTTGTCTGTTCTGGGGTGAAGCAAACAAATCTACTTGAGGTGTGCCCCATCGGTGGACAATATCTAGAAAGACATTCCTGTCCAGCATCCATTCGTGATTTGGAGAGGATATCCTGCTGAGAAGGTGAGAAGGTCTGCTTGTTTCTTGTCCTGCGAGGGGATGTAGGACACCTGCAGGGACAAGTTGTGTTGTGAGGCTAAGTCACAGATTAGTAAGATTAGTCTGCAAAGGTGGTATTGCTTTTGTCCCTCCCTGCTTGTTGAGGTACCACATAACTGTGGTGTTGTCTGTCATTATTTGGAGAACACAAGGTTGAAGGAGTGGAAGGAAGGCTTTCAGTGCCAGAAGGACTGCTGTCATTTCCCTCATGTTGATGTGTTTGTTCTTTAAGGAAGGGTGCCACTTTGCTTGAACTCTGTAGATTGCCATTGTGGCCCCCATCCTAAGTCTGAAGCATCTGTATGCATGAACTGGTTTGGGAGAGGTAGCTGCAGTGGAAGGCCCGGATTCAGCTGAACCTGCTGAATCCACCATTTTAATTCTGACTGTAGGCAGGGCAGGAGAATGATTTCTTGCTCTAGAGGATGTTAGTGCTGTGACCATACATTTTTTTAGATACCACTGTAGCTTTCGCATGTGCATTCTGGCTAGTGGTAACATGGGGATGGTGGCTGCCATTAGACCCAGGGTCCGTAGGAATTGCCTTGCAGTTATTTGCTGGGTCTACAGCATGGCTTTGAAGTGGGAGGTCAGGCAGCTGACCTTGTCCTGGGGAAGAAAGGCTTGCATTATGTCTGTTTTGATCCTACAACCCAGCAATATTTTGTTTTGTTCTGGGGTCAAGGAGGATTTGGGGAAGTTGAGGGTGAACCCCAGTCTTTGTAGTAGACACATGGTGAACTCTAGATGGATTAACAGGGTTTCCTTGCAGACTGCTAGGATCAGGATGTCATTCAGGTAAGGGTAAATCTAGATCCACTGTGTTCTGCAATAGGCTATGGCATGCACTTTGTGAACACTCTGGGGGCAGTGGACAAACCAAAGGGCAATGCAGTAAATTGGAAGTGAGAGGAGAGACAAGAAAAACATAAGAATTTTATGTGGGAAGGTAGAATGGGTATGTGCAGATAGGCTTCTTTCAGATCGAGTGTGGCCATGAAAGCCTGGGCTAGTATGAGAGGGAATAAATTTGGTAGGGACAACCTTCTGAAGGTTGGCAATTTTAAGAATAGGTTTAAGAAGGAAAGGTCTAAAATCGTTCTCTATGGTCCATCTTTTTTGGGGACCAGAAATAGTCTTGAATAGAAGCCCTTTCCTTCCTGCCCTGGAAGAACAGGTTCTATAGTGCCCAAGTTCAGAATGTCTGTCAGAATCTGTGGGAGGAGGTGTCTCTGATTTTTTGGGGGGAAGGGGACACCCCTTAAAGGTGGCCTTTCTTTCCAGGAGAGGAAGTATCCTTTTTGAATAACAGCCAAAACCCATTTGTCTGTGGTGATGGTTTTCCAAATGAGGAGGCAGTGGGAGAAGTGGGCGGAAAGGGGAAGGAGGGCAAGGCAGTCACGCATTGTTGGGACCTCCTCTATCTTGAAAGAGCTGTCTAGAGGGGGGGTTGAGAGACAGCTAGCCTGGAAGGGGGTTTGTTTTCTGGCCCCTCTTCTGTATCTGGAAGAGGTAGGTCCAGCTGGGGCAGGGTTTCTTCTGACAAAGGTTGCTTTGGCAAGGTAATTTCTGTAATATTTAGGAATAGGGGACACCAGAAGATGCTTAATGTCTTGCAATTCCTTACTCTTTTCCTGAAGATGTTTGAATAGGTCTGCTGACTGTTTACCAAACAGGAAATTAGGGTCCAGAGAGGCATCTAAGATTTTAGACTTGAAGTCTTCTGGTAAGTGTTGCAGATGAAGCCAGGAATATCTCCTGAGTACAGTGGCAGATGCTGCAGAGCATGCAGAGGCCTCTGCAGCATCATAACTGCATCTAATGGAGTGCCTGGCTACTTGGGCAGCCAGAGATAGTTTTGAAGAGATGTCAGACTTAGTGATGCAGTCTGGAGTAGCAGCCAGCAGAGTAGTGGCTTGAGAGACCAGGTCCAGAGCATATTTGGTCATATGGGTTTGATAGTTGATGGCTCTAAAGGCCAGTGTGGAAGAGGTGTAAACCTTCCTTCCAATTCTATCCATTGTTTTGCTGTCTTTGTAAGTAAGAGAGAGGCAGATGGAATGAGTCTGACTTGTTTTCGGGTGAAATGGCAATCACAGCAGAGTCTGCTAGGGGAGGTTTGACTAGAAATTTCTAGTCATCAGGCACCTTGTAGAAGGAGTCTGTCCTCTTATGGGCAGATGCTTAAGAATCTGGTGTCTTTGATGCTGAGGAAAATGCATTTAAATAGGCAGGAATGACAGGGGGAATGGCAGAAGGGCAGGGATATTCCACTTGTAATAGTTCAAAATACCTTTTTTGAGTATCAGACATTTATTTGTGAGGTGTCCCATTTGAAATATTCCTTCATTTTGGCTATGGTTTCTCCAAAGGTGATATCCTCTGGAGGGGACTCCCCTTCAATGGATTCTTCATCTGAGGAATAATACTCTTGAGGAGAGGCTATTTGGGAAGTGTAATATATAGATTCATCTGAAGATGAATAATAGGTCTCTTGCTCTTCTTCACTGTCTTGTGATGCAGGTGGTGGATGAGAGGAGGCAGAGGCAGGCCTAGGGCTGAGGAGAGGAAGAGCAGATGCAGAAGAGGCTGACAGTCTAATGACAATAAAGGCCTGCAACAAAGATGAGGTGAAGGACTGCAGGCAGGTAGTCAGGTAGGTCTTTGGCAGATGTAGCCAGATGTTTGTTTTTTTGTTTCTTTTTGACTGGGGTAGACTTAGGTGTAGGCCTGGAATTGGATGCCTGGGTAAGGGTAACTTTGTCGGGAGGAGGAATCCCCATCGGAGGTTCGGCTGTGTCTGGTTCCCCCTCGACGTCGGCGGTAGCCAATGTCTGGGTTAGCTCCGGGGACATGCTTGTCATCAACTGCGAAGCGGCTTCTTCAAAGATCGCCATAGAAGTCGACAGATCTGTCGGACATCCCTCAACTCCTAAATCGGTAGCTGGCAGGGCGTCCAAAAGCAGAGCGGCAGTGGAAGAGGGCTTAGGAATCTTGGCCTTCTTTCACGGAGGTTCAGTCTGAGCTTCAGAGACGGGATCCATCCTGAGTGCAAATTTTTAAAGTAATTGGTTTTCTAAGTAGAGATTAAGTGCAGCCAGATGCCTGCACAGAGGCTTAGGAACAAAAGATTGTCACATAGAGCAAGTGCTGTGATTGTGCTCCTGGCCTAAGCAAAAAACGCAGAGGTTGTGCGTGTCTTGATGGGGCATCTGGCACCTGCATTGGCATTTGCCCTGTTTTGCTGACATTAAAGATTACTACAACAAACCAAGCTTTAGCTAGAGGTTAAAGAAGATAACCTCAACGGGGTACTTAGCATTAAGATATCTTGCGGTGAAGGAGCAAAGCACATGATGTGACGGTCATTTGTGGCTGAAAAGTTCTGAGGTCTGTGCATGCAGACATCACATTTAAGGTCTCTGGTTTATGGCCCTACATGTGACGTCCCACGCAATTGCAACAGCCAAGCGGAAGCTTTTGTATAAGAGCCGATGTACGGGTTGCCTGAGGCAGAAAATCCCACACCAAGAATACTGTAACATAGGAATAGAAGGACATCAAGAGAGAACGGGCTCAAGCAGAGGAAGAAATCCCTCTAGCTTAAAGAAGGAAATCAGAGATCTTTTCAAGTCCTCCAAAGCTAATTACCAAGCAAACGTAGCCTCCCTAGCTAAAGATAATCACAAGTCATTCTTTAACTACGTCCAAAATCTAAAAGGGAATACCCAGCTATGCTTTGAACTGGTTGTGGACGGCACCACCCATATTCAACTGGAGGTAATAGCTAAACTGCTAGCTGACACATGTGGAGCAAATTTCACCCTCTGTCTCTTCCAGTCATACCACAAAGTATACCTGCCACCATTCCTCAGCCTATTAATCTCAAAAGAGCAGGTTATCTTTGTGCACTCCAAGGCCATAAATATGGCATCAGTGGGATCAGACAACATCCCAGGATGCCTTTTAAACAACTTAAAACATGACCTGGCAGACTTACTTGGATCACTGTTTAACCATAGCCTGCATCTTCTGGCAGAATGGAGGACAGCAACAGTAATCCGTCTGCACAAAGGGGGACCATCAACAGATCCTGGGAATTATAGGCCCATAAGCTTGACTAGCCTCATCGAAAAGGTCATGGAAAAAATCATTATGGACCTTATTAACAAGGACATAGGTAATCTCCAAACTCTGGACCCAACCTAGTTCAGATTTCTTACAGGTTGATCATGCCTGTTAAGCATGGTTGACTTCTTTGAGAAAGTCACCAAGGCCCTGGACGAGGAAAAGACAGTGCATACTGCCTATCTTGACCTAGCCAAGGCATTTGACATAATCCCCCCTCAGGTACTGTAGTGAAACTCTCCCAATTGGGAATTAACTCCTACATTACGAGATGGCTAGCCAACCAGCTCACCAACAGGACACGTACTGTAAAAGTGGGTGACTTCACCTCTAGCAAAAGACCAGTCACCAGTGGCATACCACAAGGTTCTGTGCTGGGCCCCTTACTGTTTGGAATTTATTTTTCAGAAGTCCATGTGAACTTGGATGGCCTGTGGCTGACCAAGTTTGCTGATGTTTGCAAATTTTGAGCAATCCTTGAATCCCTCAATGATATTAGTATACTGCAGACAGGGTTAATGCAAACAAATGATTGGTGAAAAAGCCACGGATTAAAGTTAAATGCAAAACAATGCATCATTAATGCCTTTGGCAGAGCTGACACCCTGCTAATTACATTAAATGACAGCACCTCGCAAGTGTAGACCCAGTGGTATGTGATCTGGGTACTCAGGTTGATAGCTACCTGAACTTTGACCACCATGTGTCCACCATAATAAGAAAATCCTTCTATGTGGCACATTTTATAAGTACATGCATCACATCTAGATTTAAGGATGTTATAATTCCATTATACTCAGCCCCCTACTTCACCAATAACTAAGTACAATGCCCCCTTTTGCATGTACCTCACCAGACACCTTCAACAACTGGAGAGAACACAAAGGTTTCTCACCAAGAAACTACAGGTTACAGAAAAAAAGAAAAATGAAGTGCCCAACAACAAAGGCAAGACTCGAAAAAAAATCAGCTGTTTATTCAATGAAGCGCTTTTCGTTGTCGTATGTACGGCAACTTCTTCAGATTCATAGACACAAGTACTTCACAAGTTTAAATAAAAAGTACAAAAGTCACATGATCAGCAGTCAGCTGATATTCCATACGTAACAAATAAACAACCCATTCATAAAGTTTCTCCATCCGATACTCTTACTACATAGTACAAGATTATAAAGACCAAAGCTCGGACAAAGGAGAAATACTTATAACCAGCGATGACTCCCCTATTACTTTCAAATAAGACAAAATGTAATAATTATACACAATGTAATAATTATAAAAAATATGTAAGTGTATATGAATATACACCTCATTAGAACATCAGACCAACAAATTGCATAAAACCATATTACCCTCTATTAAGCTATAAAAATATTGACCTAAGGGAATGAATTTAATCTATCGGCAGTGGTCCCTTCTTATGCAATGTGGCTAAATTGGCTATACCATTGTACAAAAAATCTTGTCCTTAAAGGAAATTTTCTATAACCTATAATATCCTTAGTTACATCAGTCGATATACAAAAACAGAAAACATAAAAAAATAATGAATAATAATAATAAATAAATAGATTTATATATTCACCACCAATGTATATAAGGTACCTCATAAACCTTACCTAATCAGACTCTTAAGTTTTAATAAACAGGAAATATTACAAGAGTCATTCAGACCAGGGCTTGAAAAGGCATTAAGCCTTATCTGCCATGCTAACTCACGTTCTTCAAGCAAAAGGTTAAATGGACCTCCCCTAGGGTCCATATTAACTTGATCAATTGCTTTAAACAAGAAACTGTGGTTTTCATTAAAGGCCAGATGTCTTGCTAAAGGGCTCTCTTGTTTATTTTTCTCTATAGCATAGGTGTGTTCGTAGACCCTGTCTCGTAGTCTACGTTTGGTCTTCCCTACGTAGAAGGCCGAACATAGTTGACACCTAGCTATATAAACTACCTGTTTGGAGTTGCAATGAAATTTGTATTTCACCTTGTATTTCCACCCAATTAATATAAAAACTCTCTCCTGTTTCTATGAATTTACACATCCTGCAACATCCACATGTAGTCATCCCAACTAGTTTGGTAAGTAAATTTTTAAGGTTAAACCCTTTCTTAAAAAACAGTTTAGGTAATTGACTAAATTTATTACTCAAACCATGGTCTAGGGAAATAAATTCCCAGATTTTATAGAGAGTGAATCTAATCATCTCACTATCTTTACTAAAGGAAGTGATGAAACTCAGTCTAAATTATTTATTTGGTTTATTAATATGTGTTTGTTCCGGCATTGAGTGTTGACAGGCAGATGAATCTAAATTAGATTCATGGGTGCACAAATCAAATACTGGTCCTTTATTCAATAAAGGTTTTTTCTGGCTTGTTTGTCTCTTATAAGTTACCTCCATTATTAAGGAATCTACCAAGTGGGTAGGGTAACCACTTTGTTGGAACATATTGCTCAGCTGAACACATTCATCGCTGAAATCAGCATCTAACGAGACCATCCTAGCTGCTCGAATAAGATGACCCTTTACAATACAGCACTTTTGGTGGAAGGGGTGACAACCTGAAAAGTGAAGAAATGAGTTAGAATACGTTTCTTTTCTAAATATTTTTGACACATATCTGTCATTAGTGATGTCTTTAAATAGTTTACAATCCAAGTAGTCAATACAATCTGTGCTAAAGTTGAGTGTGAACTTAAAAAATCCTGTAGTGGAATTCAAATAGGTAACAAAAGCTTGGGCCTGTTGGTCATTGCCCTTATAAATAACAAAAATGTTGTCCAAAAATCGTGTGTAGAACAAAAGGTTCACCCTGTGTTCACTGTTCTTAAAAATGAATTATTTTTCCCAGTATTTCATCACTAAGTTTGCAAAACTGGCTCCACAGGGTGAACCCATGGCCACACCACGTTTTTGTAGATAAAAATCATTGTTGAACATAAAATAATTATTTGTTAGTATGATGTCCAACAAAATTTCCACAACGTGAATCTCCTGTCTTGGTGCATTTTTAGATTTTAACATGAGGCTAACCGATTCAATACCTTCCATTTGTGGAATCGAGGTATAAAGATCCTTAACATCTATGGTTAAGAAATTATAGTCGCGGTTAAACCCCAAGTTGTTAATTTTTTCTAAAAACGACCACGAATCTTTACAAATATGAGGTTCAGTCAGGAGATATTTTTTTTAGAATCATATCAACAACTTTAGCACAGGGGTATGTTATAGACCCTCTTCCATCTATAAGGGGTCTCATAGGTGGATCAAAAAGGTCTTTATGTACCCTGGGAATTCCGAACAACACTGGAGTTCTAGGCCAGGGAAGTGATATAAAATTGAAGGTGTCTATATCTATCATTGACTCAATAAATAAATCATTGAAATAGCCTTTTATACGGCTATACGCTATATTAACTTAATTCAGTGAAGCTTTTGAATATGCCTCACTGAGTAACAAGGAATGAATTCTATTATTGTAATCGACTTGATTGAAAATTGCTACTCCACCACCTTTATCAGGTTTCACTATTCTAACAGGTGATGATCTTAACAGTTGTAACATTTCTTTTTCATGCAAGGTAATATTAGACTTCATATCACAACTACTAAATTTAGACTCTGTAGAAAAATGTCTAAAATCAAGTTCACACACATGTTCGAAGATTCTTAAAGTAGGGTGAAGTGGCGGGTTAAAGGTACTCGGTACCCTCAATTCTTGATTAGAGTTCATGGTGTTACCAAAAAGGGCCATCAAGTTCAATTTCCTCACAAAAAGTTTAAGATCAAAAATGAGTTGTACTAAATTCGAGGGTCTACTTGGCACAAAGGTATTACCTCTTGCCAATAAGTCAATTAGTACTGGGTCAATTCTCATAGAAGAGTAATTGAAAATCTTAAAGTCTCCTGTCGAGTTCGAAACTATATCCATTGTAGAACCTTCCTCCTCAGCTACCTTCTGGGTCTGTTGTTCCATCTGGTCCTCTGGTCCTCTGGTTCTTCTGATTGTGGTTGTAGTTCTTTTTCGGGATTGTACCTGTATAGTTGACCTCCTGAAAATTTTGGTTTACCCTATTACGGGCATTCCCAGTATGTGAGTCAGAGGGGGTGATAGTATGGTTGTTATAACTGCAAATCCGTTCACTCCGTCTCAGAGGACAATCACCCAAATCTGGTTCCAAAGGATCCGAGCTATTTGAGTTGTAAATATCAGTAGCCTCACAGGCCTGCGGTGGGGGCAAGGCAATAGTTTGAGCAGTGAAAACCCCTTGTGCACTAGACAGCTTAGGGTATGTGTTGCCATTATCTTAAGCATTCTTGTCCCTGTTCATTTTTTTAAGTTTGTTCTGTTTAAGCCTTTCTAACAATTGGTCTATGCTAATAAAACATCTTTCATAATCATACTTATACCTCAAAAAATCTTTGTCCGAGGTAATATCTGAATTCAAAACAGAAACCTCCTTAGTAAGAGTCTCAATTTGTACTGTATAGTGTTTGATCATGAGATGCATTAAGTCAAAACCCTGTTGGTTAAATAGGGTAATCAATTCTAGATGAAATGGTGAATCGGCTATTAGTCTAGTGGGGTATTGATGGAAGCGTAACCCCTTCGGGACTATATATTGGTCTAAACAAGCAGTAAAATATGTCACTTCAAGCTGAAGTTTCTTTAACTTCAGCAATTTAGTGTCAAAAAGTTTCAATTTGTCACTAAGTAACTGTAAACGGACCTGTTGGTTGCCATTAGAACTAGCCGGTCGCTCCTGGTTAGGGCCATTCCCAAAAGACAAGTTAGAGGTGTTAGAAATCCAGTAATTAAAAACAATTACCTAAACTGTTTTTTAAGAAAGGGTTTAACCTTAAAAATTTACTTGAAAGGAAGGCAACCCTTACTTTTACCAAACTAGTTGGGATGACTACATGTGGATATTGCAGGATGTGTAAATTCATAGAAACAGGAGAGAGTTTTTATATTAATGGGAGGAAATACAAGGTGAGATACAAATTTCATTGCAACTCCAAACAGGTAGTTTATATAGCTAGGTGTCAACTATGTTCGGCCTTCTACGTAGGGAAGACGAAACGTAGACTACGAGACAGGGTCTACGAACACACCTATGCTATAGAGAAAAATAAACAAGAGAGCACTTTAGCAAGACATCTGGCCTTTAATGAAAACCACAGTTTATTGTTTAAAGCAACTGATCAAGTTAATATGGACCCTAGGGGAGGTCCATTTAACCTTTTGCTTGAAGAACGCGAGTTAGCATGGCAGATAAGGCTTAATGCCTTTTCAAGCCCTGGTCTGAATGACTCTTGTAATATTTCCTGTTTATTAAAACTTAAGAGTCTGATTAGGTAAGGTTTATGAGGCACCTTATAAACATTGGAGGTGAATATATAAATCTATTTATTTATTATTATTATTCATTATTTTTTATTTTTCCTATTTTTGTATATCGACTGATGTAACTAAGGATATTATAGGTTATATAAAATTTCCTTTAAGGACAAGATTTTTTGTACAATGGTATAGCCACTTTAGCCACATTGCATAAGAAGGGACCATTGCTGATAGATTAAATTCATTCCCTTAGGTCAATATTTTTATAGCTTAACAGAGGGTAATATGGTTTTATGCAATTTGTTGGTCTGATGTTCTAATGAGGTGAATATTTATATACACTTACATATGTTTTATAATTATTACATTGTGTATAATTATTACATTTTGTCTTATTTGAAAATAATAGGGGAGTCATTGCTGGTTATAAGTGTTTCTCCTTTGTCCGAGCTTTGGTTTTTATAATCTTGTACTATGTAGTAAGAGTATCGGACGGAGAAACTTTATGAATGGTTTGTTTGTTTGTTACGTATGGAATATCAGCTGACTGCTGATCATGTGACTTTTGTACTTTTTATTTAAACTTGTGAAGTACTTGTGTCTATGAATCTGAAGAAGTTGCCGTACATACGACAACAAAAAGCACTTCATTGAATAAACAGTTGATTTTTTTTCGAGTCTTGCCTTTGTTGTGGGACACTTCGTTTTACTTTTTATCAATTTGTTGTGTTTTCCGTTTAGTACACAAGAAGTTATGTCTTACCATAATGTTCCATCTGTATTGTTGATCCTCATTCAGTCATTACGCGTGGGTAGTGGTTCCGACATCGGAACCGAGCCGGCCATTTTTCAAGCTCGCGTCAGCTTCAAACTCTCGAGCTAAACTCTTACCCATAATCCCACACTCCCTGTTACCTCAGATTGAGTTTGCAAGTCAAAAGAAGGTAGAGGCTACCTCTGGTCAAATAACCTACGAGAACTGGATGGTGAGATCCACTAGAAGCCACAGGAGGGGGAAGGAGGGAGGGTCGTAATGACTGAATGAGGATCAACAATACAGATGAAACGTTATGGTAAGACATAACTTCTTTATCTGATATTGTTAATCCTCGTTCATTCCTTACACATGGGACAGAGTCCCCAGCTACCTCTATTCCTGGGTGGCTCTCATGGAAGGACATTCCTGAGCACCACTGAACCGAAAGATGCTCTTCTCCTGGAGGCCAAATCCAATTTGTCATGATTGATGAAGGTATGAGGCGTAGCCCAAGTTGCAGCTGCAGAGATGTCATGTAAAGAAGCTCTGGCATGGAAATCAGCAGAAGTTGCCACCGACCTTGTTGAATGAGCTTTCATGGTAGTAGCCAACGAGATATTACTTTGTGTATAAATGAAGGTCACACAGTCCTTCAACCATCTAGCTAACGTGACCTTAGCAACAGCAGATCCTAATCTAGGTCCAGAAAAGGCCAAAAATAACTGGTCAGATTTACAAAAAGACCTAGTCCTGTTTAAGTAAAAACGGATTTGCCTGTGGATATCTAGGGTATGTAGGCAATAGTCTCCTCTGTTTGAATGACTGAGAAAGAAAACTGGCAATTCAATGGTTTGATTAATGGACATTTCAGAGATCACTTTTGGCAGAAATGATGGATTAGTTCTCAGAGACACTCTATCTCTATGAAAAATCAAATATGGAGTCTTGATACATAAAGCCTGAAGTTCAGAAATATGTCTGGCAGAAGTAATAGCGACCAAAAACAAGGTTTTCCATTACAAATACTTGAGGTCGCAAGAAGAGGCTGGTTCAAAAGGTGCCATTGTCAGAGTTTGTAAAACTAATGATACATCCCATGGTTGAAGAGGTTCTCTAAAAGGTGGCTTCAGATGATTCGCACCTTTTATGAAGGTCTTGCACAATTTATGGGACATAAGAGACGAATCATGGACACCCTCATGAAAATTAGAAATTGCAGCCACATGAACTCTAATGGTAGAGGCCGAGAGACCCAATTGAAACAGGTCGGCCAGATAGTCTAGTATTATCGACACTGGTGCTGAAAAAGGGTTTACTTGTTTATCTTTCAGCCAACAGGTAAATCTTTTCCACTTGCTCAGATAAGTAATTCTAGTGGAAGACGTATGAGAAGCAATGAGAATATCACGTACTGGTAAAGAAAGATCATTCTGCCTGGCGATCAAGGGAATTGGAGTAGCCAAGCCGTTAGCTTCAGGCTGTTCAGGTTGGGATGAATCAGGTTCTGTGGGTGTGAGATCAACTCCAGGATTGGATGGAGAATCCATGGTTGATCTAGTAGGTGAGGCCAAAGGAATGGGAACCAAATCTGTCGTGGCCAATATGGTGCTATGAGGATTACCTTGCTCTTCAACCACCAGGCTTTCTTCAGAAACTGGGGAATGAGAGGAAAGGGTGGAAATGCATAGAGAAGACCCAAGGGCCAATCGTGGACTAGAGCGTCCCTGGGTGACTGTCCTGGAGGGGGAATCAGGGTGAAGTAGTTGCTGCATTTGTAGTTGGTCGGGGATGCAAAGAAGTCGCAGCAAGGACAGCCCCAATGGTGTAAGATCTCCACCGCTATCAAGGGATTCAGGGACCACTCATGAGGTTGAAGAATGCACCTGCTGAGTCTGTCTGCTATCACATTGGAACTCCCGGGAAAGTGCGTTGCTAGAAGAAAATGGCTGGTAGCCATCGCCCATTGCCATATCCTCATAGCTTCTCGACAAAGGGGGTAAGATTTGGTTCCACCTTGCTTGTTAATGTACCAGACCACCACCATGTTGTATGATTGAATCGCAATTGGACTGTCTGTCCCTGATATAGCCCCCCCCCACCCCATCAGGGAGGCGTCCGTAGTCACGGTGGCCTTCGGTTGTTGGGGGAAAAAAGGGCGAGACCATTGTGACAGATTGTGTGTCATCCACCAATTTAAATCCTGTTTGCACCTGTGGGTTACTCGAATCATGGCTGAAAGAGGATGCTGAAAGGGATACCATTGGGTGAGCAGTAGCCAGTGTAGAAGCCTCATGCAAAACCTGTCTTGGGGAGCAATGGTAATGGAGGCTGCCATGGAACCCAACAGCTGAAGACCCGAGTGAGCCGTGGATTTTTCCTTTGAAAGGATTGGAATTAGCTGTTGCTTTATCCTTAAAATTCTGTGCTCTGGAAAAGCAGCTCTGCAGTTTTTTGTGTCCAAGATAACCCATATGAATTCTGTCGACTGAGATGGGGTGAAATTGGATTTCTGCCAGTTTATGGTTATGCCTAGCCTTTGAGCAGCGAGGAGAGAGTATGCCAGGGCTTTTTCCAGTAGATGTCTGGTGGGGGCAGAAATAAGCCAGTCGTCTAGGTATGGAAACATCTGGAATCCTTGAAGTCGCAAGTGAGCTGTGACAACTGCCATGCACTTTGTGAACACTCTGGGAGCTATAGAGAGTCCGAAGGGCAGTACTCTGAACTGGTAGTGACTGACTCCTGCACGGAAGCGCAGAGATCTTCTTGATGGCCTGTACACCTTTATGTGGTAGTACGCATCTTGAAGATCTATAGAGCACATCCAATCGTCTTTTTCCAAAAGCAGGAGGATAGATTGTATAGTGACCATCCGGAATTTTTGTACTCTCACAAACTTGTTCAATACACTGAGATCCAAAACTGGTCTCCAGTCCCTGGTTTTCTTTGGCACCAAAAATAGTCTTGAGTAGAATCCGGATCCTATCTGGTCTGGAGGGACTATTTGCATGACTCTTTTTCTTAGCAGCTTTTCTGTCTCTAGTGCTGCTTCTTCCCTTTGACTGGGTGGAACATCGGGAAGATTTTTTGAAGGGAAGGGACAAAGATCGAAGGGGATATGATAACATCTGGTTATGATCCTTTGTACCCAAGAATCAGTGGTGATGGTTAGCCAGGCAGAAGGGTACAAGGAAAAACGTCCCCCAACCACCTCCAGAGGAAAGGAGTTGGTCCCGCTCTTCAGGAGCACTGGTAGGATTGACCAGGGGAAGAATCCCTGGATCCCTGGTTACACGGTCCCCCTCTGCCCCAAAAGGAGCATTTTCCCTGTGATTTTCCCCCTCTGCCACTGGGGGAGAACTCGGCCTGTGTGTCACGGAATGGACCCAGAGATTTCTTGAACCATATCTTCCCACTCTTTTGGTTTTGGGAGAAAGCACGTTGAGGGGAAGAATAACGGACACCTACGGCAGAAAGGGTCTTACCGTCTTGTTCACACCTGGCCAGTGTACTTTTAACTTTGGGCCCAAACAATGACGAGGGCTCAATGGGGGCATTACGAAAGGAAGACTTAAAAGGTTCCACGAAGTTGCACAAGCGTATCCAGGAATGCCGTCTCAAGACCGCAGCTGAACCCGCCATTCTAGCTGCTCCTTCTGATGCGTGACATATCAATCGCACGGAGGAGTTAGATATAGACTCAATGGTGGCCAGCTGAGAGGCCACTTTGTCATGGACCTCATCAGACACTGCACCAGCCAAGGTTTCACAGAGCTCAGAAACCAGATCCCTTTGAAGCCTGGTAAAATGTGCCATATAATTCAGGGACCTGATAGCAAAGGTCGCTGAAGCAAAGGTGCACTTCCCTATTCTGTCCAGGGCCTGGGACTTTCTGTTAGGTGGATGGACAGTCTGGCTTTCTTCTTCTGCCAGATCCTTTTTTGTTGTAGCCGCCACCACCAAAGCATCTACAGGAAGACCTGTGGACCAATGGGGATCTGAAGCAGGAGGGGACAAGATCTTATCTGACCTCTGGGGAATAGCATCAACAGTATCAGGGGCCTTCCAAGCATGCTGCACGATCAGCTTGACAAGTTCATCGGCAGGTGGAGTAACCCAGGAGGTAGGGGGCTGGGCACGAAAGGCCTGCAGGAACACAGATTCCTCAGGGGTCATATTAGAAGGCTGCCAGTCACCTCTCTGTTTCAGGATTTCAAGGATATCAACAAAGGATAGCTCAGAGGGTGACTGAGGGGATCCTTCCCCCTCATCGAAATCTGTGTCTTCAGTGAGGGACTCCTCTGTGGAGTCCATGTGTTTCCTCTTACATGAACTTTTCCGGTGGACCTCCTCAGCGGGAGAAGCTGGGGAAGACAATGGAAAAAGGGATTCCTGAGGGAATATGTCCTGAGGCCCTTACACCCGGGGTCCGCTAGGTGCGACTTGTGAAACCAGTGTACCAGAGGAGGGTGGAGGTATAGACAGTCCGGTATTGCCAGCAGCAGCAAAAGCCTTCTCCATCAGTTGGAAGACTGGTCCACACAGAGAAGAGTGTATGTCTAGGACAGGGGGCACTCCTCCCCTAAGTGGCTCAGCCTACCGACTCGGCGTCCCTGGATGGCTGTGGAGCAACAAGCTATGCGTGTCACAGCTGACATCCTGGGTCATAGCAAAACTTTCCTGCCATGAAGGCAACTGCAGTTTCATAGTGAGATCCGTAAAGGGAACTGCAGAAGGGGAAGACTGTACTATATCCAGGGACTTCAAAGGCAATGAAGGAGGGGAATAAGAAGGTGTCTTTGGAGATGGGTGATCACCTCCCAAGGAAGGATAGTTTTTGGGGGGAGGAATACCTCTGGCCAAGAATGCCTGGTCCACAAGATGCAACACATCATATTCAGAAAGACTTCTAGTGGACCTCACACAGACTGAGGGAGAAACAGGCCTGTCCACAAAAGAGGCAGAAACGATGCCCATCTCATCTGACCACACCGAGGACAACGGTGCTGAGAAAGACTGAACTACTGTAGTCTGCAACGAAGAAGTCATTGGTGCCGATGACACTGTCTGCACCGACACAGGGATTGGTGCCGAAGTGGTTGTCGGTGCCGACGAAACTGGAACCGACAAAACTGGAGTAAACAATAAAGGCCTCGGTTCCGAGGAAGATCTCTGAGCAGAAGCTGTTAAGGTCTGCACCGACTGAATGGTCGGTGCCGATACAGTGGTAATGGTCTGAACTGAAGAGCCCTTCGGTGCCGATATGTAGAAGGCTGCAGGAGAGGATGTAGCCGAAATCACTAATGGAGCTGAAGGCCTCGGTGCCGAAGGTCTGGGCACCGAAAGCACTGGGTCTGACTGAGAGAGCTCCGGAGCTGAAATTTTAGCCTTTTTTGATTTTGGTTGGTGAGAGTCCCCAGCCGGGGACGAAGGCAAGGATTTAGCCTTAGTAGAAACATCCATTTTCTTATGGGCTTTAGGAGGGGTTGAGACCTCTGACCCAGAAATAGCCTCTGAAAAGGCAGATTTTAGAAGTCCCTTCAGTATAAGCTTGTTTTTCCTTTCTAACAAAGTTCTATTAGAAAAGTTCTTACAAATAGTACAGGGTGGTTCAACAGATAAATGGGAAACTCCCAAACAATAAACACAAAGAGTGTGCATCAGAAGTAGGCAGTTTGTGTCCACAATCAGAACACCACTTAAATCCCGGACTACCCTTTTTTATCTGCCATATTAACAAATAGAAAGTACCAACAATGGTACAAGAGAGTACCCGAAGGTATGAAAGAGAAAGAGAAAAGGATTACCAACGATGGTAAGGAGAAAAATAGAAGTTATGTCCTTACCATAACGTTCCATGTGGAGTGTTCATCTCGCCTTTGTTCTTACACCTGGGTTCGGAGCCGATCCTCGGCTCCGTGTCGGCCGCTTGGCAAAGCTCTGCATCGAGAAGAAGCTCGAGACTAACCTAACTCTCACAATCCCCCTCTGCCTTTACCTCAGATCTAGTTTGCAAGCAAACCAGAAGCCAACAGAGAGAATATAACACATTCATGCCAACAAGAACAAACATAGTTGAAAAATACAACCACAAGAACTGCATAAGGCAGAAGTAGGAGAACCAAACCAGACACCTAAACTGGACGTTCTTCCTGAGGGTGGGAGGGTGGGAATGTAAGAACAAAGGCGAGATGAACACTCCACATGGAACGTTATGGTAAGGACATAACTTCTATATGTGAGAGTGTTCAATCTCGCTGTTTGTTCTTACACCTGGGTAGCGTCCCTAGCTCCATGTTCCTGAGGAACTCACGGGAGAACGTTCCTGAGCACAGTGGAACCAAAGGTTGCCCTGTCCCTAGAAATCCTGTCTACTTTGTAATGAGTAATGAATGTATGTGGTTTAGACCAAGTGGCAGCCGCACAAATAGTGTCTAACGGTAGGCGGGCTGCATGAGCCAGGGATGTAGATACTGATCTTGTAGAGTGCCCTTTGGGCTTGACAGGTAAAGTTTGCTCCGAGGCAGCATAAACAAAAATAATGCAATCGGAAAGCCATTTGGAAAGGGTTCGTTTCGTAACTGCCATACCCTTCTTGCTGTCTGCAAAGGCTATAAAAAGCTGGTCTGTTTTTCTGTGATCCTTTGTTCTATCCAAGTAAAATCTGAGTTGTCTATGAACATCTAACTTGTGTAACATATATTCCAACTTATTGGAGTGGTCTTTGAAAAAGGTAGGGAGCTCAATGGACTGATTAATGTTATTAACGGAGCAAACTTTGGGAAGAAAGGACGGATTAGTGCGAAGAGATACTCTATCAGAGTGAAAGATCAAATAAGGGTGTTTAACGGAAAGAGCTTGAAGCTCCGATACCCGTCTGGCCGATGTAATGGCCACCAAAAAGAGGGTCTTCCATGACAAATATTTCAAAGGACAGGAAGAGGCTGGTTCAAAAGGTGGTAGCATCAGCTGAGATAAAAGAAGGTTCAAGTTCCAAGGTGACGTAGGAGTTCTAACTGGTGGTCTAATATGGAAAGATCCCTTTAGAAAGGCCTTACAAAGTCTGTGCGCCATAATAGGAGCCCCACATTCTTCCACATGAAAGTTTGAAATGGCAGCCAATTGCACTCTCAAAGTGGCAGGAGAAGCTCCTTGGTGGAACAGTTCGGTCAAAAACTCCAAGATCCTATTTAGAGGAGCTATCACGGGGTCCAATTGTTGTGTATTTGCCCAGTGCACAAAACGCTTCCATTTACTAGTGTAAATCTTTGTAGTGGAAGCTTTATGAGAAGCCACTAGTATATTCTGAACTGCAGGGGAAAGAAGATCAGACCTGGCTAAGTAGGGAAGCGGAGCAGCCAAGCTGCTAGTCTGAGGGAGAGTAGCGACGTGTGGGGAGCCCCTGACGAGTGGGTCAGTAGATCCGGCTCCGGGTCCAGGATCCAGGGTTCCCGAATTCGGTGTGCCAGAAGAAAGGGAAACCAGATTTGACGAGGCCAGAATGGGGCAATGAGGATAATCATCCTTTGCAGGTTGTTGGCTTTCTGCAGAAATTTTGCAATCAGGGGGAAGGGAGGAAAGGCATACAGGAGACCCGGGGGCCAATCGTGAACCAGAGCGTCCCTGGGGACTTCCCCTGGAGGGGGTAATAGGGCAAAATAGCTCCTGCATTTGGCGTTCATTGGAGACACAAAGAGATCGCAGGAAGGCTGGCCCCACTTGCGAAAAATTTCCTTCGCAACTGACTGTTTGAGGGACCACTCGTGAGGTAACAGGATAGCTCTGCTCAACCTGTCCGCTATGACGTTGGATAACCCCGGGATGTGCGTTGCTATCAGAAAGCGACCCGTGGACTCCGCCCATTGCCAGATTCTCATGGCCTCTCTGCATAGTTGATAAGACTTGGTTCCCCCTTGCTTGTTTATGTACCAGACTACGGACATGTTGTCCGTCTGAACTGCAATTGTCCCTAGAGGAAGAAGGGGAGCAAAGTGTTGCAACGCTAGAAACACTGCCCTCAACTCTAGAACATTGATGTGCAGATTGTACTCCAAATTGGTCCACTCGCCTTGGACTGTCTGTCCCTGAAAGATGCCCCCCCACCCTATCAGGGAAGCGTCCGTGGTCACCGTAGCTGTCGTGGGTAGCACAAATGGTCTTCCGCTGGAAAGATTGCAAGTCCGGAGCCACCAAGCCAGGTGTGATTTGCATATGTTTGTGATGTGAATTTCGTGCATCAGGGGTAACTGTTGGAACGACCATTGTGCAAACAGTAGCCATTGAAGAACTCTCATGTGCAGTCTTCCCAAGGGTATCGCAATGAGAGAAGCTGCCATGAGACCCAAAACCTTCAGAACCAGTTTCGCTGGGGATTTTCTGGATGATAGAAGAAGAGATATATGGTTTTGTAGGGAGGCTATCCTTTCTGGAGGAAGCCTTAGAATTAAGCAACGCGTATCCAATTCTGCTCCTATGAATGAGATATGCTGTGATGGCTGTAGTAAAGATTTTTCGAAATTTACGGAAATTCCGAGATGAACACAAAGTTGAAGTGTGTAATCCCTGGCCTGAATCAGTCGACCCTCGGTGGTGGCAGAAAGGAGCCAGTCGTCCAGATACGGAAACACCTGGAATCCCAGGCGTCTCAAGTGAGACACTACCACTGCCATACATTTGGTGAAAACCCTGGGGGCTGAGGTCAGACCAAAGGGCAGGGCTCGAAACTGAAAGTGACTGGCTCCCAGCCGGAAGCGCAAGTGATCCCTGGATGCCCTGGCCATTTTGATGTGGTAGTATGCATCCTTCAGATCTATTGAGCACATCCAGTCGTCCTTCCGTAAGAATGGAAGGATCGATTGAAGCGTGACCATTCGGAACTTTTCTTTCTTGACGAAGGTATTGAGGTCGCTTAGGTCCAGAATGGGCCTCCAGTCCCCTGTTTTCTTTGGAACTAAAAAGAACCTTGAGTAAGTCCCGAATCCTCTCTGGTCCGCTGGGACTGGTTGGATGACTCTTTTTCTAGCAGCTTTGAAATTTCTATAGCTGCTGGCTCTCGCAGATGGGGCGGTACATCTGGGAGTCTTTTCTTTGGAATGGGATAGGATAGAAATGGTATATTGTAACCTCTGGTAACCACGCTTTTACCCACTTGTCTGTAGTTATGTTTTGCCAGGCCTGAGGGTATAAAGCTAAGCGACCCGACTGCCTCCAGAGCAGGACAGTCGGGCCTCCTCTCAGGAGTGCTGGAAAGGTTTACCAGGAGTGTATCCCTGTCACCTGGATTCTGCGGACCCCTCTGCCGCCAGAGCGGCGTCTTCCACCTCTGGCCCCTCCTCTGCCTCTAGAAGGGGCATCACCCTGTGTGCCTGGGAAAGATCCTTGGGGTTTCGAAACCACATTTTTCCACCACGTTGCCCTTTGGGGTACGGTCTGGTTGGGGTGGAAAAACGGACTCCGACAGCAGACAGAGTCTTTCCCTCCTGTTCACACCGGGTAAGGGTCTCCTTTACTTTGGGGCCAAAAAGAGTGGCACCGTCAAATGGGGCGTTAGTAAAGGAAGACTTGAAGGCTTCCGCAAATGAACATAAGCGCATCCAGGATTGTCTGCGAAGAGCAATCGCTGAAGCTGCTGCCCTACTCGAACCTTCGGCTGCGTAAGAGATCAGCCTCATGGACGAGTTCACAATAGATGTAAGGGTATTAAGTTGCGCTGTCACTTTTTCTGAGACAGCAGCATCTGTAGTACCCTGGAGGGTATCTCCCAACTCTTTGACTAGATCCCTCTGTAATCGTGTAAAGTGGGTCAAATAGTTCAGGGATCGCATGGAAAAATCCGCTGAACTAAAAATGTGCTTCCCATACCTGTCCATCGTCCTAGAATCTTTATTAGGGGGATGGACAGATGAGGAAGATTCCGACATCTCCTTTTCGTGGCCGCTGCCACCACCATAGCGTCCACTGGAACTCCTTTTGTCAAGTAAGTCTTGTCCTGGGGTGCAGTGATATACTTATTGGGTTTCCTAGGGACTGGTTCCACTGTGTCAGGAGCCTCCCACGCCCTTCGAGCAATAAGTTCCATTAATTCATCGAAGGGCGGAGTGACCCAGGAGGAGGAAGGGTGAGCACCAAATGCCTTCAGCAGTACTGACTCATCCTCAGAAGGGGGGAGGGACTGCCAATCACCTCTCTGCTTAAGAATCTCCAAGATGTCAGAAAAGGAGACATCTTCCGTAGGTGACTTTGGGGACCCTTCTGACTCATCCAAGTCAGTATTGGATGTTAAAGATTCCTGTGGAGAATCTAAGTGTCTCCTCTTACACAATCTTTTCCTAGGGACTTCTTCGTGGGGAGCATCCGAAGAAGCCTCCGAGGAAGAGGGGGCACCCTCCAGGGGTGGCTGAGACACCGGTGCTCGACGCTTGGATGCGGCCGTGGGTGCAGAGGAGGATAACGGTCCTTTATGGGAAGGAGAGGTTGCTTCTACTGATGTGGTTGTCTGGGTAGACAACACCTTCCTCATGAGATCGAAAGCCCCCGGGTCCCGAGTCGAAGAATCTCCCAGCTCCGAAGAAATGGGAAGAATCCCCGAGACAGGCACCGAAGGCATCGACCCCGAGGACGGAGCCGAATCGATCCGCGCCGAGGCCCCAAGGGGAAGAGTCGGAACCGAAACGTCGGTTCGACTCTCGGCCCCGGAACCAAGGACAGATCTTCGGCTCCGAGACTCCGGTACCGGGTCCAACGGAGTCGAGGTGAGAGGAACAGACCGAGAAAAGGACGGTTCTGGACCCGAGGGTTCCACAATCAGAAGATCAACCTCTTCCGGCTCCAAAGACTGGACAGGTCTCGGAGGAGGAATGGATGGAGACAATGGGAGGCCTTCAAGTTTCAACACCAACTGGGTGGAAACCGAAATAAGTTTGGATAGGGCCGAATGCTCCAATAACTTCTGCACCACACGATCCACATCGACATCGGAGAGCTTAGAAGAAGAACGGGTCGAAGGAACCGAAGACGGAGCCGACCTCAATAGAGTCGAGGGAGGGAGCTCCATCACCGGTTCCAAGACTCGAGGCTCAGGAACTGACACCAGTTGAACACTTGGCCCCGAAGTCTGTGGAACCGGTGATCTAACTTTACTCGAAGAGCTCGGAGCCGATGACTTGGGCTCCGACGTCTTCGATTCCTTCGAGGATTTGGATGCCTGGTCTGAAGCATCCAGAGCCTCCTGAAAGGAAGGTTTTAATAACCCTCTGTCCATGAGTTTCCTGCGCCTATCTGTCATGACCCTCCCACTAAAAGAGTGACAAATTGAACAGTCCTCTTGTAAGTGGAGAGGGCCAAGGCAGTAGACACAGGAACTATGGTTGTCAGTAACTGACATTTTTTGGCCACACTGGCAACGTTTAAAGCCTGATTTAATTTTCTCAGACATCTTACAGGTAAGAGAAAAAGTCAAGTCCAGTAGAGAGACAAATCCAATAGAAAAAAGTCGAATCCGATATAAAGTCAGTCCGGTTTGTCAAATATAAGTAAGGGGTGGAAGGCCCCGAAAAACTCTAACCAGTTTAATTAAACTTAACGGTACCGAGAATTTCTACCTTACACACACACACATACACTATGTCTACCAAAAAGTACTTTTAGAATAATTTTTTCTGAAATATAACAAAATAAAGTTATATCTTATCTTAAGTTGCTCGAGCTAGATCCCAGTGATGCGAACGCAGCAGCGGCAAACTAGATCTGAGGTAAAGGCAGAGGGGGATTGTGGGTATTAGGTTGTCTCGAGCTTCTTCTCGATGCAGAGCTTGCAAGCGGCCGACACGGAGCCGAGGATCGGCTCCGAACCCATGTGTAAGAACAAACGGTGAGATTGAACACTATTACATCAATGCTTTTTTTACCCAATTGTCTGATGTAAGACTTTGCCAGGCCTGAGGGTATAAAGCTAAGCGACCCCCGACTGCCTCCAGAGCAGGACAGTCGGGCCTCCTCTCAGGAGTGCTGGAAAGGTTTCCCGGGGAGTGTATCCCTGTCACCTTGGTTTTGCGGACCCCCTCTGCCGCCAGGGCGATGTCTTCCACCTCTGCCCCCTCCTCTGCCTCTAGAGGGGGCATCACCCTGTGTGCCTGGGAAAGAACCTTGGGGTTTTCAAAACCACATTGTTCCACCACGTTGCCCTTTGGGGTACGGTCTGGATGGGGTGGAAAAACGGACTCCGACAGCAGACAGAGTCTTTCCCTCTTGCTCACACCGGGTAAGGGTCTCCTTTACTTTGGGGCCAAAGAGAGTGGCACCATCAAATGGGGCGTTAGTAAAGGAAGACTTGAAGGCTTCCGCAAAGGAACATAAGCGCATCCAGGATTGTCTACGAAGAGCAATCGCTGAAGCCGCTGCCCTACTCGACCCTTGGCCTGCGTATGATACCAGCCTCATGGACGAGTTTGCAATAGATGTAAGGGTATTGAGATGTGCTGTAACTTTCTCCGAGACCGCAGCATCTGTAGTACCCTGGAGGGTATCTCCCAACTCTTTGATTAGATCCCTCTGTAACCATGTGAAGTGGGTCAAATAGTTCAGGGATCGCATAGAAAAAGCCGCTGAACTAAAAATGCACTTCCCATACCTGTCCATAGTCCTAGAATCTCTGTTAGGCGGATGGACAGATGAGGAAGATTCAGACATCTCCTTTTTTGTGGCCGCTGCCACCACCATAGCGTCCACTGGCACTCCCTTTGTCAGATAAGCCTTATCTTGGGGGGCAGTAATATATTTATTAGGCTTTCTAAGGACTGGCTCCACCGTGTCAGGTGTCTCCCACGCCCTTCGAGCAATCAATTCCATCAACTCATCGAAGGGCGGAGTGACCCAGGAGGAGGAAGGGCGAGCACCGAATGCCTTCAGCAAGACTGACTCATCCTCAGAAGGGGGAAGGGATTGCCAATCACCTCTCTGCTTTAGGATCTCTAGGATGTCAGAAAAGGAGACATCCTCTGAGGGTGATTTTGGGGACCCTTCTGACTCATCCAAGTCAGTGTCCGATGTCAAGGATTCTTGTGGAGAATCCAAGTGTCTCCTCTTACACAATCTTTTCCTCGGAACTTCCTCGGGGGGGGCATCCGATGAAGCCTCCGAGGAAGAGGGGGCACCCTCTAGGGGTGGCTGAGACACTGGTTCTCAACGCTTAGATGTAGCCGTGGGTGCAGAGGATGATAACGGACCTTTATGGGAAGGAGAAGCTGTTTCTGCTGAAGTGGTTGTCTGAGTAGACAACACCTTCCTCATGAGGTCGAAGGCCCCCGGGTCCCGAGTCGAGGTATCCCCCGGTTCCGAAGAAATTGGAGGAATCCCCGAGACAGGCACCGAAGGTATCGACCCCGAGGATGGAGCCGAGTCGATCCGAGCCGAGGCTCCGAGAGGGGGTGTCGGAACCGAAACATCGGTCCGACTCTCAGTCCCGGATCCAAGGATGGATCTTCGGCTCCGAGACTCCGGTACTGGGTCCGACGGAGTCGAGGTGAACGGTGCCGACCGAGCAAAAGACGGTTCCGGCACCGAGGGCTCCACAATCACCAGATCAGCCTCTCCCGGCTCCGAAGACTGGATAGGCCTCGGAGGAGGAACAGGTGGAGATAAGGGAAGGCCTTCGAGTCTCGACACCAACTGGGAGGAGACAGAGATGAGTTTGGACAAGGCCGTATTCTCCATCAATTTCTGCACCACGCGGTCTACATTGGTGTCGGAGAGGGGCCTGGAAGAACGCGTCGAAGGAATCGAAGACGGAGCCGACCTCAAAAGTGCAGGAGGAGGAAGGTCCGTCACCGGTTCCAAGACTCGAGGCTTGGTAACTGACAACAGTTCAACACTCGGCCCCGAAGTCTGTGGAACCGGTGATCGAACTTTGAATGAAGAGCTCGGAGCCGATGACCTGGGCTCCGACGTCTTCGATTCCTTCGAGGATTTAGATGTCTGGTCTGATGCATCCAGAGCCTCTTGGAATGCAGGCTTCAAAAGGCCCCTATCCATAAGTTTCTTGCGCCTATCTGTCATGACCCTTCCACTGAAAGAATGGCAGATGGAGCAGTCTTCCTGCAGATGGAGAGGGCCAAGACAGTAGACGCAGGAACTATGATTGTCTGTGACAGACATCTTCTGTCCACATTGGCACCGTTTGAAGCCTGATTTAGCTTTTTCAGACATGTTACAAAGTCAAATCCAGTAAACATTGAAATAGCCAGTACAATTGTCCAATCCAGTAAAACTTGTCAAATCCAGTAAAATTTGTCAAATCCTGTACAGTAAGTCAAATCCAATAGTCAAATCCAGTAAAAGTTAAAGGGTGGGGCAGGCCCCGAGGGAATAACTCTAAGAAGTATATAAAAACTATATACGGAACCGAGAAACCCTCGATACACTACTCACACACATACACAGTCAAATTTAAGAGAATGTTTTATCCAAAATATAAGAAAAAAATAAGAAATAATTAATCTTAGCTTTGAGGTGGTCCGAGCTCATCAAAAATGATGCGAACGTTGCAGCGGCAAACTAGATCTGGGATAAAGGCAGAGGGGGATTGTGGGAGTTAGGTTGGTCTCGAGCTTCTTCTCGATGCAGAGCTTTGCCAAGCGGCCGACACGGAGCCGAGGATCGGCTCCGAACCCAGGTGTAAGAACAAACGGCGAGATTGAACACTCTCACATTTACCTCGTGGTAAAAAGGGTAAGTAAAGGACAGAAAAAACCTGAGGAAATTATGAACGCTAGATGCAATGGGGCAAGAGACAATAAACTATCAACTTTTCTGACAGAAAAGTAATTTGTAAAGTAATTAAACAACAATTGATTGTATTAGCTCAAGAGAAGTAGCTTGACACGACCGGATGGCAACACGGCAAATGAAATCTGAGATAACAGGGAGAAGGGGATTATGGGTAAGAGTTTAGCTCGAGAGTTTGAAGCTGACGCGATCTTGAAAAATGGCCGGCTCGGTTCCGAGGTCGGAAAAGATACCCATGCGTAAGGAATGAAAGAGGATTAACAATATCAGATTAAGTCTTACGTAGAAAGCCTGAAAGCCCTGTCACTGTGTTCTGTCGCCTACAGGTTGCTAAGGGGTGACATGTGCCTAGCTTACAGGGCACTTTCCGACCCGGCCCTGATGGAAGTGCTATACATTCATAAATCAAACTATACAAGGGTCACTCACTCCAGGGATCTTAACCTAACCTCTGACATGAACAGGTCATGCTAGAGGGATAGATACATCCACCAGAGACTGCCACTTCTCTGGAACAAGCTTCCAATGCACATGAGACAGACCTGGCCCTCTTCAAATGCAACCTACATCAATGGATGGGTGACTGCAGATTCATTCCTGGGATTGTGCCTGTGTCACTCCTGGACAGAGGACGTCATTATTAACTACCCAAGACCCTTACCTCTGCGAACCTCACTCACATAACCACCAACAACTGGGGCAACTCAGGATAACTATGGCTAGGCTTGTAAGGGCTTTAGGGCCGTTAGCCTAGTAACCTTCTATGCTTCATTTGCATAAACATATTCCTCAGAGGTCAATTTGGAAAGTCTAAAACTGAACTTTACTAAATTCTTCTTCTGCCAGTGAGAGTGAAACTTGTACAATGCTAACAGGAATTAAACTAGGTAGGTTTAAGATCTCAGGTACTGAAACATATACCCCCAGCACTGGGATTTCACCAGAAATTCATATTCCCAATATACCATAAAATATTTGCAAAAACTAGTGTTGATGCCACACAAATAGCAATGTCCCTTGTCTGTTAATCACTAACACTTCCATACATTTCACCACTGCAGTGATTTCTTGGGATTAGGTGGGCTCCCACAATTAAAGCTGCCTGAAACTAATCCAACCCTTGTTCATGGGGAATAACCAAAAATAAATCCCTGACATCTGCTGTAACTAAAAGCATATGTTCTTGAAATTCATTTTTGCCTATTTTTCATAAAGAATGCCAATAAACCTTTAAATATGTATTTTGTCACCAAAGCAGTATAGTGCCAATTGCATTGAAGGTCAGAATGAATAGATTATATTTGCTCTAGAGCACAAGCAGGAAAACAGAAAATTTGTTGAAGATTTGGGAGAGAAAGGAAGAATACAAGAGGAAGAAAGGTCTTCCAGCCAAGACATGCCTTAATGACTCTTAAGTGGGGGGCAGTGTCTTGTATTGTGTTTCATAAAGAGCCCAGAAGCTTGATACAGTTAAATCACCACCCACTGATCTCTTCAGCACTGACCACAAATGAAATATTGGAATGTCTTTATAAAGTTGATACCGCACTATCACACTATCAGCACCTGAAATACAGACAATAACTACACCTTTCAGCTTTCCCTGATTTATGACGAATGTCCATGGTTTTGCCTTGGGTATTTGTTCAGGTCCCTACAAAACTTTTGATTCCCAGGTAAATCAGTGAGCATCTCAGCAAGTCAATAATGACATACATTAGAGTTTCATACTTCTTGTTCAGAAAATGAATGTTGATGAAAAAACTGTCGTTCCATCAACTTTAAATGAATTTTTAGTAATTACCTGAACAGATCAACCTTTACAGGGGAAGTCAGCAACAACCTGCTCACCAATCTACAGGACATCAAAGGCAGATGGAAGGAGTACTTCCAGCAGCTTCTGAATGAAGAAAACGCAACAGAGGTTGTACTACCCCAGACATAGCCTATGATAAAAGAAGAGGAGAAGCCCACCACATAAGTAAGTACACTGCTAAGGAAAATGAAATCAGGATAAGCAGAAGGCTCAGATGATGTCACAGCAGATATGATAAATATGTTGGGTGATATAGGTGAGACATGGCTCTTGAGGTTACCCATTGCAGTATGGAGAAAAAGACGTATCCCAGATGACTGGGAAGTCGTCCAGTGGTTTGAAGTCTCAGAACCATTGGTAGAATTAGTGACAGCTATGTAGAAAGACCCAGTGAGACTCAAGTACGAAAAGTTTTCGGTCTCACAGAAGGGTTCGCAGTAAGAGTGGGTGTGCATCAGGGTTTATTTCTGAGCCCACTGCTGTTCCTACTGGAGATGGACTACATTAGCAAACGGGTCAGTGGGAAAAGACAAACAAAGTTGCTGTACACAGAAAATGTTGTATTACATGCCGACTCTGGGCCAGAACTTCAGTAAAAGATAGGAAAATGGAATGCAAAACTGAAGCCACATGGGATGAAACAGAATACAGATAAGACAGTTGTAACTGGCAGCAAACTGGGGAAATCAGAAGAAGTTGAGAACTGAGGCAGAAGGGAAGATAGTGAAACAGGATAACAGCTCCAAGTATCTGGGTGGGGAGGTTGAGGCGAAAGGAAGTCTGAATGAGGAGGTCAAAGCTAGAATCAGAGGGGCTACAGCCAAATGTCACAGTTTCAGGGTTAGTGTATGACAGAAGACTGCCAAAGAAGCTGAAAAGGAAGGTGTACAAAACAGTGGTGTGACCATTACTACTATATGGTACAGAAAACTGAGCAGTAAAAAGCAGAACAGTTGAGGAAGCTAGAGGTGATGGAGAATGAAGTGCCTGAGATGGGTGGTAGGATGCACACTGTGGCACAGATGAAAAATGAGGACATAAGAGCAGAAGGCAAAGTGGCTCCTATTGCAGACAAGGTCAAACAGAACAGATTATGGTGGCTTAGGCACATGTGCTGAACAGCAGAAGACAATCCGGTGAAGATGATTTGGGACAGACAGGAAGACGGCAAGAGGAATAAGATCACCGACCAAAGAGTTGGATGGATTGTTTAAGAGAACACCTGTGACAGTCAGGCACAAGTGTCAAAGATGGCAGGAGAGTGACACTGAATTGAGAGAAATTGAGACAGCTGACACAACACCGCAACCCCAAGTAGAAAATGGAAAAAAGGGGTTTAAAAGAAAATAATCAACAAAGCTGCTGTGGGTGGATAATGTGACATTACAACCCAGGTTTTCAGATATCCATAAGCAGTGCAATGAGTTACTGCAGATGGAATCTCCTAAACCTGCAGCCATTCCTCCTGTCTTGGCTGTTTTATTGGATGTTTTTTCCAGTGCCTCTAAGGTGCCGGATTCTCTGCTCCCTGCTCCCAAGAAGTCTGATCGGTTTTATAGGTGCCTACGGATTGTTCCTTTTTGTTTAAATGTCCTGCTGCTGACCCCTCTGTGGTGTATGTAGGCTCTGATAAGCCATTTCAATTGCTTCCTTCATCCAAGTTACTGCCTTCTGACAAGGTCAGTATAACCATGGATAGGCTGGGTAAGAAGGTTTATACTTCGGCTACCCTAGCTTTTAGGGCTATTAATGATCAGACCCATATCTCAAGGTATGTGTTGGCTCTTCTTTATCAGGCTTGTCAGCCTTTTTCTGATCTTCCAGGCTCTGAGAGTAAATCTTCTGCTCTTTCCTTGCTAGTGACTTCCTCTCAAGTAGTTTGTCATTCTATTAAATGTAGTTATGATGCAGCAGATGCCTCTTCTAGGGCGGCTGCTTTTAGTTCAGTTCTGAGGAGGTACTCTTGGTTTAGGTTTCAACCTTTACCCAATGATATTAAGGCTAAGCTGATGGATGCTCCTCTAGATAATAAAACTTTGTTTGGGGAAGCGACTACTTATTTATTTAAGTCTCTTCAAAACAAGGGGAAGGCTTTACATGAGCTTAAACATGTCTTTGAATCTCCTGTGCCTACATTTCAGCAAAACTACCCTTCTAAACCAGCCTTTGTTCGTAGGCAATCTCACCCTCCTTCTAAAGCTAAAAAAGGGTGGTAAACGGACTCGTCCTGCTAAGGCCACTCAGACTGCAGAGATTCTAAAGCCTTACTCTCCTGACAAACCAGGTGCTGTCTGATTATCCACCTGTTCCCGGTCACATTTCTCTTTCTCTTTGCCTTTCTTTTTCTCTTCCTGTTCGGCTCCAAATCACCCAGGATTCTTGGGTTCTGTCAATCATTCCGCAGGGGTACTTCATGGTCTGGATTTCCCACCCTCCTTTTATGGACATTCCTCAGCCTCCTTGGGAACAACTTCCTTTTTTCCCAGAGGTTCATCGAGACCTCCTGTCTCAGGGTACTATTCAAGAGTTGCCCGTTTCCCATAGGGGGAAAGGGTTTTATTCAAGAATGCTTCTTATGCCCAGAAAAGAAGGTACTTGGAGACCTATTCTAGACCTCTCTCATCTAAACAACTTTCTGAAGGTGCCTGCCTTTCGGATGTTGTCCCTTCAGTCCCTTTTTCCTCTCTTCCTCCCTTGGGCCTTTCTGGTGTTTCTGGATCTCAAGGATGATTATTCCCCATATTCCAATCCATCCTTTTTTCAGGAGATTTTTGCATTTCTCTGTTGCTTCCTGGCATTTTCAGCTCTGTGCTTTGCTCTTTGACCTTTCTACTGCCCCAAGGGTATTCCTCAAATGCCTCACTCCTGTGATTGCTTTTTGCAGGCTTCAAGGGATCCAAATCTTTCATTATTTGGATGACCTGCTGATTCAAGCATCCTCTCCAAAGGTCCTCTTGCAAACTCATCATTTTACCATTTCTCTTCTTCAGATCCTGGGGTTCATGAGAAACTTCAAAAGTCTTCCCTGACTCCCTCTCAGGATCATGTCTTTCTGGGTTGCAGAATTCAAACGTTGCCAATGCTGGCATCTCTGCCTCCTCCAAACACCTTAACTCTCATTTCTTTCTTTCAAAGTCTTCATCCCCTGGCCTCCATTACACCCACAGAGTTTCTGAGAGCTCTGGAGTTCACGGCTTCCACCATTCCGATGCTCCCACTGGCCAAACTCCACATGAGGAAGTTCCTGTGGTTTCTGAAGTAGGTGTGGCTTCAGCATGCGCATCCTCTAGACTTTCCACTTCCTCTTCTCCCATATCTCAAGAAAGAACTTCTGTGGTGGATTCAGCAGTTATCTCTGAATCCAGGGATTCCTTTTCAACCTCCTCTTCCTGCTCAGGATCATTTCACAGACACTTCAGATGTGGGATGTGGAGCAACGTTTGGTTCCCTGAGGGTTCAGGGAGTGTGGTCACCTTGTCAGCAGAAGCAGCACATCAACTTCAAAGAGATGAGAGCTCTTATGCTGGTTCTTCAGGCCTTTCAACCTCTCTTCTTTCCAGGGCTTGTCAAGGTATTCAAAGACAATACTACAGTTATGTGGTATATACAAATGGGGGGGTAGAAGATCTTACCGTCCTTGCCGGCTGGCACTTCTGATACGGGATCTGGCTATTAAGTATCAACTGACCTTCAGGCAGTTTATGTTCCTTCAGATTAGAACACTGTGGCAGATAATCTGAGAAGGTCCTTCACTCCATCCCACAGATACTTCACAGGGATGTATTTCTGGACATTGCTCACCAGTGGGGTACTCCTCAAGGAGGTCTCTTTGCCTCTCCTCTGAACAGACAACTTCCTCTGTTTTGTGCCAGAGTGCCAGGTCCTCTAGTATGGATAGTGTATGCCCTCTCATTTTCTTGGAAGGAGATGTTTCTTTATGCATTCCCTCCCCTTCCTCTCATTCCGAGAGTCCTGTTAAAGATTCAGCAGAATGCTCCCAAAATCTTGTTGGTGACTCCTTTTTGGCTATGACAGCACTGGTTCCCTCTACTTCAGCATCTAGCCAATGGCAATTATCACAAGTTACCTCACAGGGTGGATCTCCTCACACAAGACAAGGGGTCTCTCATCCATCCCCACCGTTCACGCTTCAACTGACACTGTGGGTGATAGGGTTTTGATCCCTCATAGACACCTTTTTTCCTGAGGATGTGCTCCGGGTTCTGCAGGAGGCCAGAAAGCCTGCTACTAGGAAATTCTACTTGTCTAAATGGAAGAGGTTTTCTATTTGGTGTCTTTCTTGTGACCTGGACCTACTTTCTGTGGATTTTCCTTTGGTTCTCCCGTATTTGTGTGAGATGCTCAATGCTGGTTTGGCCTATTCTTCTATTAAGGCCCACTTATCAGCTCTTTTTGCTTGTCTGCCTTTAACTCCCCCGTTAACTTCTAGATTTGAGGCTAAGCAATTTCTTAATGTCGTCCTTAATACCAGACCTCCCAGGAAACCTGTTCCTCTTCACTGGGATCTTAATTTCACTCTGGAAAAATTGACTCAGGCTCCTTTTGAGCCTGCTTTTACAGCTTCCTTGTAACAATGTTCTTAGAAGAGAGTTCTTTTGTTAGCTCTTACTTCTGCCAAATGGGTGTCTTGACTGTAAGCCCTTAAGGCTTATCCACCTTTTTTGATATTTCATAAGGACAGGGTGTCCTTGTGTACTAATCATTCTTTCATGCCCAAGGTGGTTAATTAGTTGTCACTTAATCAGTTTATTAATTTGCCTACCTTTTTCCCCTCGCTGCAATCTGACAGTGACAATGTGCTGCATACCTTAGATGTGCATAGACAGCTCAGATTTTATTTAGATAAAACTAAAGCTATAAAATTGTTTATTTCCTTTCATCCTAGGTCTTTAGGTTTGGCTGTTTCAAAGCAAACTATTTTCACTTGGATTTCAAAGGCTATTTCCTTTTGTTACACTTTTCATAGCAGTTTTTCCATCTTTCAATTTTTTTGTTTAAAAGCCCACATTTGTGTTTGTTTCCTGCCTTTCCTGTAACTAGTCTAGTCCAGATACAGATTTGCTGTATCCAGGACTGTTTGTAAGCTTCTGAGCGGTGCCAAAGTCTGCTCTTTAATTTCTCCCTTAGATCTGCTAGTTCTCTCCTCTCTGGCACTTTTACTAGCTTATTAGTCTAGCACTTTACCAGACTTCTTGTAGCAATTATTGTAGCACAGAAAACTGCTACCAGCACTAAACGTTCTAGAAGGAAACAGCTCCAGTACTTATTATCAATGCCCACCCCTCCAGGCATGTCTAAAGATCAGTTTCCTGTGCTTTCTCCTATTAACCTGGTGAACTTGGGCATCCTGAGACAATGTAACATCTGCCTCATGTACACAGACAATCCTCTCCTCTTACCTCCCAACACTCAGACTTGCAAGAGATGCACTTATATATCCAAATTGGAAGCCATGCACTCTCCAGCCAAAACTGAAATAGCTGGTCAAGATGAGAAGGTTAGCACTTGCACCACACTACATGGAACACATAGCCCTCCAGAACACACACTAGCACTGCCTTCACATAAAAACACAAACCAAACATCCACCTTCGCGAATCTACCCAAACAGCAGAGACCTCCAAGGCAGAAACACACTCAACCAACACAACACAACACTAATCACGAGACACACAACTCTCCTAAACAGTGTGCCACTCAACCAAAGCTCCTAAGGCAAAGCAGCATGCCCAACACACTAGTCATAGGTGACTCAATAGTGAGGCATACTGATGTCCCACTCACTAGGTTGAATAAGGAGAAAGTAACAGTCAGCTGCCTGTCATGTGCCAGGATCTGCCACATAAAGCACACACTCAAGTCCCTCAACAACAGGTACAAATATGACTGTCATTGTACATGTGGGTGTGAATGACCTGAGACGTACCTCCCTGGACTACATGAAAAGAGACATGGAGGAGCTCTCGGATTATGTAGCCCAGGCGGGTATGACCCTAGCCCTGAGCAGCATCCTACCATCACCCAGAATGATACCACAGTACAAGCAGAAAATGATTAATTTCAACAATTGGCTAAGTTTCTGGTGTCATTCTAAGCAGATCCAGTATCTGTCTGCCTGGGATGACATGATTAACAGACCTCGATGCTGTGCCAGAGATGGCCTGCACCTGTCACCCTTGGGCTTACGGATACTGGGCAAGGCTCTTGCCACCCCTATAGTGCCCTTTTTAGGTGGTGTTCCAAAGACCAAATTACCACCATAACAGCTACAAACAAATGCAATCTGAGGGTCATGCTGCTCAATGCTAGAAGTCTAAATCTCAAAATGAACTCACTCAAAGCACTCCTTAAAATGGAGAACATCGACAGAATATTGACATTTGTGTTGTAACAGAGACCTGGTTCAAGGCAGCATTAAGCACCCCTGCACTACCAGGCTATAACTCATTCCACACTTTTCGGCCCCAGAACTTGGACCAAAGCTCCAAAGGTGGTGGTGTTTCCATAGTCATAAAGGATGCGCACACCTCCATAATGGTAGCCCAACATAACGCACCTGAGATACTTCAGGTGCAGCTAACATTGGGTAAGACAGCAATTCAGGTCATAGCCTGTTATAGGTCCCCAACCATGTCCCAAGACTCGCACTCCATGTTCCTAAGCACCCTGGAGAATATTAGGGTCCAACCTAACACTTTCATAGTGGGCGACTTCAACTACCTCTCCATTAACTGGGAACACTGCGCTCATGTACCAATACACTTGCCCAACGATTCCTGGAATTCATTAATTCCAATGCCCTGGACCAGCTCGTTCTTACCCCCACTAGAGGTAGCAGCATCATTCACCTGGTCATTACTACCATGGACGACCATTGCTCTACACCAGTAGTCAACTCCTCCCTGGTTAGATCCAACCACAAACTAATCACCTTGGAAATGCACATCCCCCCCCCCCCCCCGGAAGGATAACCACCATGAAAAACTTCTCCAAAGCTATCTTTGGGCTCCTAAAAACAGAGGAGGCTAACTTCACAACACCCATGCAAACGAAGAATAGTTGCATTACCGCCGAATCATATACCAATGCACTATACGAACATGTACACAAATGCAGGAATCTCGCCATACCCAACAGAACCAAGACGCTTTCCTCCAGAAAAAGGAAGCCAACGTGATGGTCCCCTGCCATAAACAAACTCTACAACAGAAAGAGGAAAATGATGCGGAATAAGGTGAAGTCCCAAGATTGGAAAAACTCTCTTATCATCCTCAACAAAAAGTTGATATCACTCATCAAATCCTCTAAAGCTAGCTATGAAAACAGAATTGCAGCAGATAGTAAAGACAAACACAAGGCCTTCTATAGTTATGTAAAGAATCTCCACGGCAATACCCAGATTTGCTCTGAGCTACTGCACAATGGCACCTCCTACACTGAGCCAACAGATATTGCCAATATACTGGCCTGACAAATTCAGTGCCAACTTTACCCCTCCCCCCAAAGGACCAATCACAATACCAGTAGCTTGCCAGGCACCCAGTATTACTACTGCACAGGTTAAAACAGCACTGTCCAAGCCCAAGAATACAGCTTCTATGGGACCTGACAATATCCCTGGATGTGTTCTACATGAACTACAGAGTGAACTAGCACCTCACCTGTGTGCCCTGTTCAATCACAGCCTCACCTCAGGCTTTGTCCCTACCGAATGGCATACTGCTACAGTCATTCCTCTCCAAAAAGGAGGAGCGACTACAGACCCTGATAACTATCGCATTAGCCTGATGAGTCTGATATGCAAAGCTATGGAACGCATTATCATGGACCTAATAAACAAGGATATAGGGAATCTCCAAACTCTGGATCCCACACAGTTTGGTTTTGTGAAAGGTAGATCATGCCTGCTCAACTTGGTCGACTTCTCTGAGTCAGTCACCAGGGCTGTGGATGAAGGCAAGGTCATTCATACGACCTTGATCTGGACAAGGCCTATGATACCATTCCCCACTCAGGAATCATAGAAAAACTCACTAAGCTAGGCATCAACCCCAATAGCACTAGGTAGGTTGCAAACTGGCTCACAGGTAGAACCCACAGTGTGAAAGTAGCTGACTCCAAGTCAGACTACAGTCCAGTCATGAGTGGAGTCCCACAGTTTTCGGTCCTGCTTCCTCTCCTGTTTGGTATCTACTTCTCTGAAGACCAGGCCAACACGATGGGACTCTGTCTGACAAAGTTTGCAAATGATTGCAAGTTGGGAGCTATTATTAATTTCCCAAGTGATGTTGACATCCTACAGAAAGGTCTCACTGAGACCAACAAAGGGTTTTGCATCCAGGAAGAATGAGGTCATTGTTTCCCTATACTCTTCCCTCAGTGGTTCAATCATCAAGTACAATGCCTCATTTGGCATGTACCTCACTAGACACCTGCAACAACTGGAGAGGCCACAAAAGTACCTCATAAAGAGGGTCCTAGGCCTTAAACACTTGCCTTATATGGACAGACTCAAAAAAACTTCAACTATTCTGTCTCATATTGTCTACTTAGAGGCGATCTCTGCTTGACTTACAAAGCCATGTCTGACCCAGTTCTTTTAGCAATGCTACATCTAAAGAAATCCCAATCCCTCCGCACCACACGCTCCAGAGACCTCAACCTCACTACCACAATCAACAGAACGTGCTGGAGGGACAGGTTCATAACCCAGAGACTATCCATGCTAGGAATAGACTTCCCATACATATCAAACAGAAATCTCACTGGCCGTCTTCAAGAGAAATCTTGATGAGTAGATGGGAAACAGAAAATTCACCCCGGAGATCACTTCAGTGGCTCTACTCGAAAGAGGCACTGGTAACTAAGGTCGGGTGGCACAATGCCAGGATAATACTATAGACTAATCTTGTAAAGGCTCCAAGGCCATTAGCCTAGTACTCAACTATGAACCTATGAGAGCCCTCCTTCTTCTGTAAAGGCTCATTCTAATAGAGTTGTGGCTTCTTCTGGTGCCTTTTCAAAGGCTTAGACACTAATTTTATTCTTGAAGCTGCTACCTCAACTCCTGTGCATACCTTTACCAAACATTACCATTTGGATGGTATCTCCAGAGCTACAGCTTATTTTGCTGATGCCATTCTTCATGGCTTCTTAGAGGGCTCTGCTGCTGCTTCCTTCCCCAAGTTTCTTCTTGAGCTTTGGCATTCTCCCATTTGTAATGAATATTGCAGTGGTAAATGTAAGGACATAGTACAGTTGTGTAAATCTTACCATAATAGTAGATGTCCTTGCCTTCACCACTGCAGTATTCACTCCCTCCCTCCATCCCCCTAGTTTTTTTCCTTCATGGATGTGCAGGTTCTCCTTGGTTTTCCTTGGACTGCTGTTCCTACTGGGGCAATACGTTCAGAGGATGATACACCTGAACGTCACCTTTATGCCCTACGCTACGGAGGGAGTGTGTAGGTGACGTTCAGTGTATCTTAAAGCAGTGGTACACTTTGGTAAACTGGCCTGACAGTGGGCTTCATGGCAGGGAATCTCAATTTGTAATGAATACTGCAGTGGTGAAGGCAAGGGCATCTACAGTTATGGTAAAATTTTACACAACTGTACTATTTTCTGTGAAATGTTGACTTTCAGAAAGTTGATGCTCCAAAAGAAAAAAAATGCTGAATTCCAAAAGGTCAAAATCATCCTTTTTCTTGTTTTTCCCCTTTTTTTTTTTTTGTAGCAAGTCCACCCCCCTATACCACTCCCAACTTGTGTATACTAACTGGAAAAAGGGACAAATTGCCTTAAAGAAGTGAATCATCATCGGCTTACAATAAGAAATTGCACCAGCAATGATTTCCTATAGGAAAAAAACATTCGGTGTTATGCTGTCTTTTTTTTTCTGGGAGCAACAGACATTACACTGATTTCACCTTGAGCACGTGTAGGGAAATCCAATGTCGGAAACCAGGTTTAACTGTAAGTAATGACTTTTCTTTTTACCAGCACTATTTTTGTGGTGTACAGTTTTCTTTGCATTTTTAGGTATAATGGGGATTGCAAACAGGTGCTGCTTTTTTCCTTTACTTTCTCCTTTCTTTCTTTATCCTTGTTCAGTTTTAAGAAATGTAGGCAATGCAATGAAAAATGCCTGGTTGAAAGAGCATGACGAATGAACAATTTATGTGCTTTTTCTCCTTCTAGCATGAGGAAATGACTGGATAAAGAACACAAGTTTTAAGAGTAAGAAAGTAAATGAAAAAGAATACTGAATATTATGAAGCTTTTTTCTATAAAATGCATGTATGTTCAGTAGCAATTCTACAGCTGGTCTTCATGTTTTCATGGAAACAATCTGATAAAGAGAAAAGTACAGTTTTGTACCTACCATAAATGTAGATGTTCGAAGATCCACATTGCTGCAGTCCTAACACTTGGGTAGTCCGCTGTCCCAGTCGGCCCGAATACCAAAGTATATGGCTGACGTCGGTCAAGGCGCATTAGTCTGACGTCAGGACGTCAGGGTACAAATGCGCATGACTGACGTCATATCCTCAGTCTTTTCTTGCCCCAGATGTCAGAAGACCCTAAAAAGATAAGGCCAAAACCAAAAAACACCAAACACTCTTGTACCCAATATATATACAATATATACAAATTTACAAAGGTACAACCCCACCCACACAACCACCCCTAAACACAGAGGGGAAGGAGGGAGGGTAAATTGGACTGCAGCAATGTGGATCTTGAACATCTACATTTATGGTAGGTACAAAACTGTACTATGTTCTTCATCCCACATTGCTGCAGTCCTAACACTTGGGTAGAATCCCAAAGCAGAGGTAAGGGAGGCTGGCAAATCATAAGGAAGCAGGGGCTGTCAACATGCCCTGCAAAATAGCCGTGGCAAAACCAGCCCTGGATTTAGAGTAGAGAGGAAGGTGGTAGTGCTTAGAGAAAGTATGCACTGAACTCCAAGTAGCTGCCTCCAAAATATCCTTAGTTGCCACCCCCCTTAGAAATGCTGTTGAAGTGGCAGTAGCCCTAGTGGAATGAGGCCTAATCCCAGCTGGAATCTCCTTGCCATGATGGGAATAACAAAATGTAATGCAAAACCCAATCCACTTAGAAATAGTTTGTTTTGACACAGGCTTGCCCTGAGAACTCAAAGCAAAAGAAACAAACAACTGCTGAGACTGCCTAAAAGCCTTAGTCCTGCTTAAATAATAAAGCAACTGCCTGTGTACATCTAAAGTGTGCAAAATCTTTTCCCCCTTATTTTGGGGATCTGCATAAAAAGTAGGCAAATGAATAGTTTGGTTTAAAGCCACACTAGAAACCACCTTAGGCATAAAGGAAGGATTAGTACGTAATGATACCCTGTCCTTATGGAAAATCAGAAAAGGCTCAACCGCCATAAGGGCCTGCAATTCAGAAACCCTTCTTGCAGAAGTAATGGCCAACAAAAAAGCAGTCTTCCATGACAAGTATTTCAATTCAGCAGTAGCCGCAGGCTCAAAAGGTTGTAGAGTAAGTTTCTCCAACACAAAATTGAGATCCCAAGCAGGAGTAGGAGCTCTACGTGGGGGTCTTATATTATTTGCCCCTCTAAGAAATTGCTTGAACAAAGGATGAGAAAACAATGGTGGGTCACAATCATAGTGAGCTGAAATTGCTGCAGCATGAATCTTAATGGAAGAGAAAGATAAACCTTTGTCTAATAACTCAGTAAGATATTGAAGAGCCACACTCAAATTAGGCTCAGAAACCTCCAAATCCTTTGCTGCACTCCAAAACAAAAATCTCTTCCATTTTTCTGAGTACACTTTCCTTGTACTAGGTCTTCTGGCTTCCATAATCACATTCAAAACTTGTTGAGGAAGTTGAGACCTGCTGTGTTTCAAAACAGAATATGCCAGGCTGTCAGATGAAGAGTGTGAAGCTTGACATTGAGTAGATGACCGTCCCTCTGAGACAATAGGTGTGGAATCAAAGGTAAAGGCCATGGAGGCTTCCTTACCAGACTCCTTAGTAATGGGTACCAGTGTTGCGAGGCCAATCTGGAGCTATTAAAATCATCCTTGGCTTGTCTTGTCTGACCTTTAGGAGTACCTTTGGGAGAAGAGGCAGAGGTGGAAAGGCATACACATGAAGATTTGTCCAACTGAAAGAAAGAGCATCCACTTTCCAAGCTGTGTGATGAAACCATTTTGTGCAAAACTTTGGCAGCTGGTGGTTCAGTGGAGAAGCGAACAGATCTATGTCTGGAGTTCCCCATGACACTGTCAATGTTCGAAATACATGAAGATCCAGTTTCCACTCGTGGGGATCCATGATTTGCCTGCTTAACACATCTGCTAAGGAGTTCTGTGCTCCCGGCAGAAACCTTGCCTGAAGAGTTAGTTGCAAGCTGAGCGCAGTCTCCCATAAAATCATTGCTTGCCTGCATAGAGGATAAGAATGTGTTCCCCCTTGTTTGTTGATGTACCACATGACAGTTGTGTTGTCTGTTAGAATCAACACCTGCCCTGGAAGAAGTAACTCCTTGAAAGCCATTAATGCAAACTGGACTGCTAACATCTCCTTCATGTTGATATGTAGATGCTGTAGTCTGGCAGGCCACTTGTCTTGTATCCACTTTCCATTCAGATGAGCTGCCCAAGCTATGTCTGAGGCATCTGTCGTTAGAATCTGACTCGCCTCTGGCGGGTCACAGAGAGTCCCTTGTTTAGGTGACATTCCTGAGCCCACCACAAAAATTCCTTTTGAATGCAAGGTATTATTTGAATGACAGTGTCCAAATCCTGGCAGTGCTGTGTCCATACATTTTTGAGGTACCATTGCAGCTTCCTCATATGCAGTTTGGCATTGGGAAGCACCAGAATACAAGATGCCATGAACCCTAAGGCTTGAAGGACTGTCCTTGCAGTCAGCCCGGACTGAAGAGATAGTTGATGGAAGTACAGGGAAAGATTCTTTTGTTTGTCCGGGGTTAAAAAGGCCATCTGGGTTGCTGTATTCAGTCTCACACCCAGAAAGCACATGTCTTGAGAGGGTACTAGACTGGACTTTATTTCGTTCACAGAATACCCCAGGCATCTTAGCACTGCTATCACATATTCCAAATGCCGTAAAAGGTCTTCCTTTTCTTGAGCCAGAATCAGGCAGTCGTCCAAGTAAGGATAGATTTGTATTCCTTTTAGCCTGAAGTAACCTATCACTGGAGTCAGAACTTTTGTGAATACTCTGGGCGCGGTAGATAAGCCAAAGGGCAATGCAGAGAACTGATAATGGGAATTCCCAGCTCGAAAACGCAGATACTTCCTGCAACTTAGTCTGATAGGCACATGAAGGTAAGCCTCCTTGAGATCTAAAGTTACCATCCAGTGATCTTTGCCCAGTAGAGGTAAAAGCTGTTGTAACGTCAACATTTTGAACTTGGGAATGTCCAGATAAGTGTTGAGGATAGATAAATCCAAAATTGGTCTCCACGTGTTCCCCTTCTTTGGTACTAGGAACAGGCGAGAATAAAATCCTAGGCCCCTTTCTGGCACAGGAACCGGCTGAATGGCCCCTATTTGGAGTAACAGAGAAATTTGCTTGTGAGCCTCTTTTCTTTGTAGAGGAGGAATGTCTGGCATGCCTTTGAAAGGAGGCAAGGTATGGAAATAAAACCTGTAACCGTTTTGAATGACATCCAATACCCATCCGTCCTGGGTAATTAAACTCCAATTTTCTTTGAAAAGTGCCAGCCTTCCTCCCAAAGGTGCTGCCAGAGGAGAAAGCACTGGCAGCTGAAAAGGCAGGTCATTGGGTCTGTTTACGAAAGGGCTGACCCCTGCCCTCACCAGAAGATTGTGCAGGTGAACTCCCTGTTCTAGGCCTAAAAGAACCTTGAGCTCTCCCCCTACCACGTCTAGACCTACCCCTAGACTGGGAATCATAAGAAGGATATGTCCATCCCTTAGTAGGCCAATTTCTACTAAACTTCGGGGGCTGAACCTGCAAAAAATCTTTAACAGTCTGCATAGACTTAGCCTTGTCCTCCATTTTCTTTAAAACTGCTTCCACAGGCGAACCAAACAACACATCAGACTGTAATGGAGCATCCAAAATCCTTGTCTTAACATGCTCAGCTAAATTCTGATCCCTCAGCCAGGCGTGCCTGCGAAGAACAGAACCAGTGGCAGCCACCCTCGAAGAGGCCTGCACAGCATCAAAACCACATTGCAAGGAATGCTTACCCACCTGTTCAGACACATGAACTAAATCCTGCAACTCTTTACACTCAATACCTTCCGCCAGAGCATCCACCTTAGACTGCAATTGTGAAAGGAGATAATTTTGATATTTTAACATGTGGAACTGGCAATTCAAAGCCCTCATGGCTAAAGTGGAAGAAGTATACACTTTCTTTCCCCATCTATCCAAAGCCCTTGCCTCTTTATCAGGAGGAACAGGATTTTTAACAACAGAAGCCTTAACACCTTTAGGCCCCTGGGAAACAGTTTCTGGGTCTGCCCTAGGACTCTTAAAAAGATACTTATGAGCTTCAGGCACCCTATAATACCTGTCCGGTTTAACTGGGGCAGGAGGCAAAGAATCAGGGTTCAGGGAAGCCTCTGCAAAAACATCTTCCACCACATCCAGAACAGGAGGTATAGCTAAAGGCCTATGCTGGGGTAAAAACAAAAATTCCCTAAGCCTCTTCCTGGAATCAGAGAAATCTTGTCCTTCCCATTTAAAATGTTCCCTCATGGAATGAAGAGTCTCTGAAAAAGAAAAATCCTCAGGAGGAGAAGCTGAAGGAGTAGCATCATCCACATCAGAATCAGAATAAGGAGGATACTCCTGTAAGTCTTCAGCCAAAGACTCAGAAGCCTCCGAACACTGCTCAAAACTCTCAAGCTCAGGTTCCACCCTAGGCCTCTTATCAGGAGGTGGCATAGAACCCCTAATCATAGTAATCAAATCTTCTGCCATTTTAAGCATATGTTTCTTAGGCAAAGATCCTGAAGAACTAGGAGAGACACCCACTGAAGCTAAACCTGGCCTGCCTCTCAAAGAAGCCTTGGAAACAGAAGGGGAGGGCCTAACCACCTTAGGAAGGGAGGGGAGAACAGCCACCTGAGAAGCCCCTTCAGCCTGGCCTACCTCCTGAGAGGATACATCCAGTAACAGTAAAGTCTCCCCCTGAGACTCCAAAGAAACTTCTTGCAGAACCTCCAGCTCCACCGAGCCTTCTAAAGAACCGACGTCCGAGACTGACGGTTCTTCCAACCTAGGCTTTGCTGCTTTGTCCTTGCGCTTTTTGGACGAAGCGGGCGTCGGAGCATCCGACGGCATTTTATAATTACAACGCTTCCCAAAAACTAACCTGGCACAGTCTAACCTTCTCTTTATAGTGCGTTTGTTAAATCTAGCACAAGAGCGACATCCAACTACGTCGTGCTCAGGCCCTAAGCAAGGTATACACAAGGTATGGTAATCCCTATGAGGTATCTGTTTCCCACAAGAAATACAGTTATTCACTTTTTCTGACATCCGGTTAAATACTGAGGCAAGAAAAAACAAAAATATTCCCCAACGGGGTACTTAGCCAACTTTGATTCGGTCTGAAACTCCGACTTCAGAAAATTTCAGAACGCCAACCTGCACTCGCAAAACTGCTTCTGCATCGGACCATGCGGCAAAAAAGACTGAGGATATGACGTCGGTCATGCGCATTTGTACCCTGGCGTCCTGACGTCAGACTAATGCGCCTTGACCGACGTCAGCCATATACTTTGGTATTCGGGCCGACTGGGACAGCGGACTACCCAAGTGTTAGGACTGCAGCAATGTGGGATGAAGAACATCTGGCTGTGTGGTTCTCATGTTTCCATATAATCTGACTGGCTTTAGGCTAGTGGAGAGTGATTGGCTGAAGAAAAAAATGAGGAGAGAATTTGGTTAGGACATAATGTTCTCTGAAAGCATTCAGGGGTTTTCCCAGCTGGGAGATATATAAAGAAAAGACAAAACAACTTAGCAGAAGCACAGGCTGCACCATGCATCTTAGCATGTTAAATCTTTCTTTTAGGTTAATTCAAGTCGGAGTGTGGCTGTCAGTTTAGGAGTTTTGTTCCTATTAAGAGGGTAAAACTTCAGTATTTGAAGATGTACACAGTTTTATGTGTTAGTATTAAGTTAATAGGTTTTAGGGGGTATTGGGGGGGTGTTTGTCTTTTTGTTTGAGGGCTTTCAATAAAACTAAATTTTTTGTAAGATGTGACATAGGCTCAAATGGATATGACAAGAAACATCTGTATAAAAGTCCAACCTTTCAAACAGTGTATGCATGTAACACAAAAGTTGGAACTAGACATTTTGCAAAAAAAGGTGCTACATATAAAATGTGTGAAACATAGTAGAGTGCAAATAGCTATGTTACAGAAAACACAGAAAGAACTGAATGTGTAAATTTGATAAAGAAAGGTTTTCAGGATGGTTATTCAGCAGAATACCTGGGACAAATGAAAACAGGAGTACTTATATTAATTGCAGGAGGAGTTCCAATAGTGACAGAAGAGGATAAAAAGATAATAATGTCAGATATGTAGTTCTAAGGGGCTACTGGCAAAGGAGGAGAACTACACTGGCATGTATTTATATTCCACCTAAAACTGCTATCGTGGAGCTTAAGAAAATTCTGGGATTAATAATCAGTTTTCAGCAAGGAATATTACTTACAGGTGGGGACTGGTATTCGATTTTGCAACACTGAAGATGTATCTGGGGGGCCCAGAAGGGAAAGTATAACAAAGGATGGTAGTTTTTGAAGAACTTTATGAAAATATTTAGCATGGAAGATGTGAGTTCTGAGTGAATTTACATATACAAAAACTGGGCTAGGCTAGACAGAATTTACATTTCGCAGGATAAAAAGTTATGTACCTGCCATAATCTTCCATCTAAGTTGTTGCTTTTCATTTCTCTTCAACCTGTGGGACCCAGACCTGGCACGGATCTGACTCTGCCACATACTCCAGCATTGGATCCAATCACCAAGCTCCTCCCCTACCCATGATGTCCCTCTGTCTTCCTCCTCCCCTCAGATCTCATTTGCTGCTAGTGAGAGACAGCAACATGGTTACAGCTCCAAGTTCCCTTTAAAGCAACAGTAGATTTTTTTTGGTAAGATTTTTCTATCTTTCTTCTTCCCTTCATGTCTTGCATCTTTGCTATCACCTCCCTACCCTATCCCTGTGTGCTTCACAGCATTTTCTTAGCAAAAAAAAAAAAAACTCTCACTTCTCTCTCTTTCTTCTTTCCTGCCTCTCCTTTTTCTTTGCTGTGTGTGGTAGAGTGTAGCTTTCCTCTAGCCATGGGCGAACCTCCTAAGCCAGGCTTTAAGAAATGTACAGAGTGTACAGAGTAGAGTTTAAAATTGGGTGGAAATAAAAGAAAGGGAGCTATGGTTAAGAAATAAGAATTATTTATGGGGAATGACAAATGTTTAAGTATTGCAGAATGGGGAAATGTCACAGAACAAGAGGAGGATTAAGTGCAGAATGCTAAGCAAAAAATAAGGGATTACCTTGATAATATGCATGAGTTTAGAAAGATTGCTGTTAAACAACTGTTTTTGATAATAACAGTACAGCACAAAAAAATTTTAGCATGACGACTCAGACAATAGAAAATAGAAAGGGCTGTTGCCAAGCTTAAGGAGCCTATAACAAGGAAGGTAACAAGAGAGAGAGGTAGAGGTACTGAAAGTATTTTGGAAATTCTACGAAAGTGTATATAAAGCAGAGAAATATGGAAATCAGGAAAAGATACAAATGGAAATGTTTATGGAAGAACTAAATATGCCAAGATAGATGAGGCTCAGTTAGTAACAGTTACGATAGGAGGAGATGAGATAAAAATTGTGATGTATAACCAATCTACAGGAAAGTCCCCAGGAACATATGGTAATCCTTTGGAAGTTTGGAAGCTATGAGGGGAAAAAACTGACAAAAGATCTGGACAGTTTGTTTAAGAGTATTTTAAGAGGAGAAGTACCAACATCATGGAAGAAAGCAGTAATACCTAAAGAGGGTAAAGATCCATCAGACTCAGCTTCACACAGGCCCATTTCAATACTAAACCATGACTATACAGTGTTCATGTCTATAATGGCTTAAAGAATGACAAAAGTAATGCCAAAACTGATAGATATGAATCAATGTGGTTTTATGGAAAGAAGGCACACATTTGACAACATTAACAGAACACTGATGATCCAGAGGGAAGCAGAATGTAAGAAGATACCATTGTTGTTGGTTGGCCTTGATGCAGAGAAAGCATTCAGCATAGTAACCTGGGACTTTATGAGCAGGGCAATGGAAGCATTTGCATTTCCTGAAAAAATTATAAGGTTGATTAGGAGGATATATGAGGGACCGGAGGCGAAAATTAAAGTGGGTGGGGGTCCTCTCTGATAACTTCTGCTTGAGCAGAGGAACCAGGCAGGGTTGTCCTCTTTCCCCTTTCCCCTTTATTATTTGCATTACATTTAGAACCACTCGCAAAGAAAATAAGGGGCTCAGAAATTTGAGGATATAATTGGTATGATAGTCAAGAAAAGCTGGGGTCTATTTGCAGACAATATTATTTTATACCTGACAAAACACTAAAGAAACATGACAGTGTTGTGGAATATCTTGAGACAGTTTAAAATCTTTTCAGGATACAAAATTAATGAAACTAAAACAAAGACAATAGCTGTAAATTACGTACCCACAGACAAATTGGTTCAGCAATATCCGTATTTATGGGGACATGATACAATTAAGTATTTAGGCGTATGGATTACAAATTATTCTGGTGTGGCAGCTAAGGATATGTGGGAAGAGACTAAACAAAAGATAATACAAAAACTGAGAAAATGGAAGCTTTGTTATAAGGATATGGACAGTAAGATGCAAGTAGTCAAAATGTTTTTAGCTTTTAGTCCCTTAGGTCTTATACATAGATCAGGCATATTTTTATCAATCAGAGGAGAAGTTGTGGACAGCAATTAATAAAGAGCTGAAGGACTTTATCTGGGAGGGGAAGACTGCAAGTGTCAAGTGGGATAACTGATTCTTCCAGTAGAACAGGGCGGATTGCAATTACTCAATTTGAAGGGGTATTTCAGAGCTACACAGTTAAGGCTCCTACACATAGTACAAGCAGAAAACTATAATTGAAAGTGGAAAGGAATGATTTTGAAACGGGGGGGGGGGCTCAAGAAACACGGAGAGACTGGGATTTTGGAAGCAGGCCTTTAAGGACAATAACAATAATCATATAGAATATTATATCCATAAAGTAGGAGAAAGTATTCTAAAAACTAAGCTAACATGGGAATGGAGAAAGGCGATTCTACCAGTAGGGATAACTGCAATTATGGATACAGTAAATAGGCAAGAGGGGGCTGGGATTTACTGGAGAAAAATGGCAAAGGAACCAAGGTGTTGGGAGCAAATAACTAGAAAGGGAAAGGTAAGAGAATGGGAAGGCCAAGAATTTACTTGGACTGCGGTTAGAGATTGCCTTTCCTATCAAGGACTGATATCAGAGTATAGGAAAAGAGAAAGGAATTGGGGGGGGGGGGGCGCTAAACGAAAGACCAGCACTGGTAACGTTTTTAGTAGAATCTAGAAAAGAAGTCAGCATTAAAAAAGGAATAATTAGTAGAGCATATAAAATGTTGCATGATAACTATAAAAATCAATCAGAGGAGGTTACAAGGGATTGGGAAGAGAGACTAGATAAGCAATTCACAAAGAAACAATGGGAGGATAGAAGTATGTTTCCCAAATATGCAACAAAATCTTGAAGACTTAGTATTTTTGCTTGGAAATGTTTACATAGATATTTTTATACCAAACGTAGACTCCAGAGAATATTTCCTCAGGTAAATAGCAAACGGAAGTGTGACAGGGAGGAAAGCGGTACTTGGGAACATGTTTTCTGGGACTGCAGTGGGTTGGCAGACTTTTAAGGATTCCCTGTGGGATGCACTGTCGGAGATGCTGGGTGGGCAGATTGGTGTGATGAGGGATATGTTTTTTCTGAGCTATGATACAGAATCGGAATTGCCTAGACATGGTAAGGCCTTGCTGTGTTTAATTATGGTGGCTGCTAAAAAAGCAATTACTAGAAAATGGAAACCAAAATCTAAACCAGCTATATTAGAAGTAGTGAATATAGTAACAGAAATAAAACTGGAATTGGGCTCTTTAGAAAAGGGTAGGAGCAAATTACATAGGAAAGCATGGGAATTGTGGGAATAATACATACAGGGGAGGAATAAGGTTTAAAAGAAGGCAAGACTTAAATGAGCTGTGTAATGTTTGACTGTAATGTTTGGGTAGATTATAACTGATGTATGATTTTGCAACTGTGAGTGTGTCAGTATGGTCTGTGATGTAAAATGCTTGCAACTAGGACTGTGTTGGTATGGTTTGTTTTCATTTATATAAATGTATGACTGCTTATGTCGTATGAGATAGTTTAATAAAGGATTTGAATAATTTATGCAATGCTGCTTAGGTTATATATGATATACAGCAATATATGTGAAGTGTAATGTGTATTAATATTAATTTAATACAGTTTGATTACTTTACTATAAATATAAAATTCCCTGTATAACAAATGATAATTAAATACAGGTGTGTTTTAAAAAAATGTGGGAAACCAATGCTGCCAAAAACATATCCACACTACAGGAATACAAAACAGTAAAAGAATAAAACAAAGAAAACAAAACACACAAGCACACACACCTCTCTCAGTGCAGACATACACCTACAGTATACATATACACATACATATTTAAAAAAAAAGCAACAAAAACACAAAACATAATACTTCCAGTTGACAGTGTGGTGATGAGAGGATAGTTCTCCTGGTCACTCCTAAATGTCACAGCTATAAGTGTACAAATTAACTACTATAGCCTACTAAAAAATGTGATATGAGTATTAGCTTGTTTGGCAAATTACAAAGAAATAAATAATATTTGCGGGAAAAATGCATGCAGAATAATGTTCAGGAGGGAGAGTAAAATTTACAGGAAGGCAGGACTTGAACAATTTATGTAATGTTAGAGTGAATGATAATCATTAAAAAAGAAAACAGATATGCATGGTGTATGAAATTAATGAAAACGTTTACAATGGTTTCTTTTTTCATAATGTATTTGTCCCCATTTCATTGTTCAAGGTTTGTGAATTTAAAAAAAGATGCAGAAGAATAAAAAAATAAATAAACAAAAGGAATTTGCTTACTGGCAGATAGACTTTCTTGTCATTTGTTAAATACTGCAAAAAGTTGAGCAGTCTTTATGAACTCATCAGTTCTTCCCCGGGATTCATGAAGCTCGGGGCAAGGACGGCGTTAGCCTTGCACCGACCATGCGGCATACAGATGGCGCAGCAGCACCACATGCATATTAATGAAGGCTCACTGCTTTAACGGCCACATGAATAGGAAACGTGTACGAGTGCAGGGAGCGTGTCCAAGCGCTGCACGGAGGCGTGAACATGTCAGCTGCATACGCGCAACCTAAATTGCTGACTAGTACAGCCTGCCTCTAATAGTAATCACTCCTGTCAGTGTCCGTGGATAGTGAAATGTATGCAAAGCATACAAGACATTTTTGCGAACACCACAATAAGAAGTAAACACGAAGGCACGTAGCTGAATATTGAGTCCCTCGAACAAATGATATTTAAAACCCCATGCCTGTATTCCATTGTAGTGTCGCTAGTTATACCAAGTGGAAGCGAAATGCATCATGTTAGCACGCCGCCAATTGCTAAGCCTAGCCCAATGGTTAGGGTTATCACCTGTCCTACATTGTGAAGGACAGTCCCCCTCTAGGCAGGTGTGTCCATTACCAAAACCATTATAAATGTGAAATGTCCTTCGATAGTAGGATATCATTATGTCCTATATTTTATGTAATAGTCCCATACAATACTTATGTCCATATATAAAATACCTAAATGTTACAAGAAACAGAATAAGCAAGTAAACGAAACAGAATAAACAACTACACCGCTACAACAATAAACGCTTATATGTAGGCATAAAACTAAAGTACTATCCTTTGTAATGACCGTGGGTATGTGTTGGCCTGTAAACTCTGATGTGAGTCCTGAAAATGTCCCATCCAGGTTATATGAAAAGGTGGCAACCCTACCAATGGTCAGAGCATTTGCCCAATATCTGCCCATTCGCGGTCCAAGTCGATGAACGGGTATTACCCGGGTCTACCTACCATGTCATGAAAGATTTGCGTGTACCTATGTGCGTGAAGTACAGCATGTGGATGATCAGAAATCCTAGGGTAGTACTCACAACCATATTGGTTCCACAGATATGTAGTGTACACAATGTGTTCTGTTGACTGTGCCACGGGCCATCAACTAGAGAAGGGATGAATGGTGTCTGTGGAATATGGGGGTGGGGGGTGAAGGTTAATGTAATAATTCGCCAAGGGGAGACTGGGTTGGATGCACAATAGGTGAACTGGAGGTCTACGAGGGAGCAGTGGGATCAGGAAGATAACTAAAGAACAAATATACAAATCCGCAATACAATCTCACAAACATGTGAACATTAAAAAGTGCAACACACATGTACAGAAACATTACTGGCACATACCCACATAATGGTCTGGCCTAAACTGAGCCATCCAACCCCAACACACCTGGATACATATTTGAATACCCATCATCCCCTTCACAGCACACACCCCCTCCCCCTTCCTGAACGTCCACCAAAACCACCCATACTCGGGCTGCTAGATAGGCGCAGCAGTATCTGCACATAGTGACCCCTACCCATATCTAGTAGGCAGTCTCACCCTAGGCAGTCTCAGGATTGAAAACTACGTATCCCTTACAATGTATAACCCTACCTTATAGCCGTAAAGCAAAGAAGGTCTTCGGTCTCCACAATTTTTGGTATCCCTCATGGGAAAAGTATCTGTTCTAAACATTAGACTTGGTGTCACGACACAATGTCCAGTCCTGTATACATCTGGACACAAGCTGTATGAGCAGTAGTTGTCCACAAGACTGCTCAGCCTACAGCCAGTGCTGCAGAACCTACAACCCAGGATTAAACACCTGACAATGACGTACGTCTCCCCATGTGCATTACCGGGAATATACCTTACACATTCACATAGTGGCAGTCGGATATATGGTGCTTGAGGCGCTTTAAAGCAGATGTAAGTAGGATTACCACCTGCCCCACCGTGCGAGGGACAGTCCCTTTTTGGGCAGTTGTGTCCAGACCAAATATAATACAATGGCAAATGTCCTGTGATTGTAGGAAATGCTTATGTCCCATATTTCATGTAACAGTTGCATAAAACAGTTATTTCTGTACGTAAAATACTTAAAGTTACAAGAAACAGATTAAGCAACTAAACTGCTACAAGAATAAGCTTTCATTTAGGCAAATAAGTAAAGTTCTAACCTTTGTACTGACCATGGGTATGTGTCGGACTGTAAAATCTGATGTGTGTCCCGAAAATGCCCACTTTGGCCATATGAAAAGGTGACAACCCTAGACGTAAGCATGTATGCAGGCGTGTATGCGCGACGGTAAGTGGCAGTGATTCAACGGTATGGGAAATGTAAATGAGCATGTAGGTGTATTTGCATGTGTATGTACAGACCGATATATATATATATATATATATATATATATATATATATATATATATATTTATACACACACACACACACACACACACACACATATATATATATATATATATATATATATATATATATATGAAGAATGAACATGGTCACAATATAGCAGTCATAACGAATGTGAAAGGAAACAGCAGCGGAAATTCCTGCAATAGTTAGTGCTGTTATATATCAGGATGGCCACGGGTGAGCACACCTCTGCATCCCCAACCACAGGTAGGACGCTAAAAATGGAACGAATGATCTCCCCGTGCTAAGTCTGACGTTCAACTAGGTACAGGGCAATCCCGGTCCCCAGTCAGACAAGCCTAAACCCGGATGACCAAATGAACACCTTGACAATCGAACACAAGTATGTGCCAGGACTATAGGCTTTGGAGGTCCGAATATCCTCGGAGTGAGTCAACATGCGGCACGGGTCCAGAGAAGTAGGGAATGGTACATGCGTAGTAGTGCAGTTTTCCCAACAGGAAAATGGATGCCTGCTGTGTAAGTGACGTGATGAGGCGTGGGTTCGGGTAACTATGCACCATGGGTATACATATAAATGAAGCATAACACCAATAGTGTAGTGGTTAGAGCATCCGCCTAACGAAAAGGCATTCACGGTTCAAGGTCAACAATAGCACACATCATTTTCCTTGTAGAATGAATGCTGCTCTGCTGTACGGCCGACATTTAAACATGTAAAGGTGAAAGTGTGTATCGCATGGGACTATTAACCAGATCCTTTCAATCAAAGTGGTATTATCATACTGAATAAGGCACAAATAAGTGGCAGTAAACATATGTAACGCACAGTAAGCATAGACGAGTGCGCCTGCGTGGGTGTAAGCAGCTCCCAGCATAGGAAATGTATGTTTTTATGTACAGATGTAATATATATATATATATATATATATATATATATATATATATATATATATATATATATATATATATATATATATATATATATATATATATATATATGGTTTCATATGAAACCATCGAATTACCATTTCATCGAGCCTAACATGATCGAGACAAAAACATCGCAAACTGACATCATCGAAATGTCAATTCATCGACTTTCATACCATCGACAAGTAAACTATGGAAGTGTTATAGTGCCATGAGCGCTACCATGGGTGAAGAAAGTTATATGTCCATATGTTTAGTGTTTTGCTACTGAACGGGGTGTTCACCGGGTGCTCTGTGTTAACGCTATTGCATATTTCCTGTTTTAATACTGACATTCTTGTGTGTGGCATTATTTGCAGTTAGTCATGTTTGAGCACCCGGTGAACACTCCGTTCAGTAGCAAAACACTAAACATATGGACATATAACTTTCTTCACCCATGGTAGCGCTCATGGCACTATAACACTTCCATAGTTTACTTGTCGATGGTATGAAAGTCGATGAATTGACATTTCGATGATGTCAGTTTGCGATGTTTTTGTCTCGATCATGTTAGGCTCGACGAAATGGTAATTCGATGGTTTCATATGAAACCATATATATATATATATATATATATATATATATATTTATATACACACACACACACACACATAAATGTGTGTATAGATATATATCTACATACATGAAGAAAAAAAAAAAAAATATATATATATATATATATATATATATATATATATATATATATAAAGAATGGACATTGTAGCAATAAAGCATGCACAAGGGATGTGAAGGGAATCAAGAGCAATGTTGGTATTATATAGTGCTTTCAGCGTATATCATAAAAAGCTGCCCAGGAGTGAGCAGAGCACCGCTACTCACACCCCAGGCAGGGTATTACCAGTGGGAGTAACATTGTTGAAATGCTACGTCTACTTTACACACAGACTGAATGTAGTCTCATGCTAGGACCTCCACAAATTGGGAAGCACAAATGGTCAGAGTCCATAGTCCCAAAAAACACATGTATGTGCAAATATACATGGCGGGAGACCCTGTGAATACACAAGGTGGGACAAAATGTGTGTAGGGCACCAAAAGCTCTGGAGAGGGCAATGTGTAAAGGTGTGTCATGGCTGCGATAACAAGTGGATAATGGATGTTATGCGCGTAAATTTAACATGGGTGGGGTGGAGGAACTATGGGTATGCAATTATGGATCCAGGCGTGCCAGGGTTGGATGGGCCAGTTCTAATGGACCGCCCTGTGGAGATCAGCTAGGTCGTAATAGGTATATATGCATACTCACATGCAGACAACAATATATGTTGAAGTACAAATTTCTTAACACATGCATTCCATTTGTTGGCATAAATAATAGGAATGTGCTCATACAAACATCGACAGTAGATGGAATAATAGGCTGTGCAGAAGAGGGATGGGTCGAATCACACTATCACATTCCAATTACCATTAGTAATCCGTACATATGGTGACATCTGTCCGCTGTATAACGTGCTACATACCGATTACAAAATAACTGGAGTGTGACGGTGTTATAATGAATAAGGCACTAGTATGCTGGTGAAGCATATAAACACCATTACGCATGTGTAAGTGCGTATGAGCGGGGAATGTATTGACACACTGATGTACATATAGATATAGATATATATATATATATATATATATATATATATATATATATATATATATATATATATATATATATATATATATATATATATATACATAAACACACACAAATATATATATATATATATATATATATATATGTATATATATATATATATATATATATATATATATATATATATATATAAAACAGCAAGATATGAATATACATGTATGAATACATATGCAGATATATCTGTATATATTAATGTAAATAGATACATATATATATATATATATATATATATATATATATATATATATATATATATATATATATATATATATATATATATATATATATATATATATATATATATATATATATATCTATGTTACAGTAAATATACACATGTATATACCTAGGCTATGTTACAGCAGTTAAGGGTAACATATGTTTAGACCGGGCATATGTTGATGGGAGGTCCAATCAACAAACGTCTACCTCCCACCCCCCCCAGCTAGGCCGGTGAGACATACAGACACACAATAAAGGTAAATACAACACTGCTTCCCAGACCACCAGCAGGAAACTACCAGTGGGAGAGATCTACAAGGTCTGCACTTTAAACATGGACAGCGACATCCCCTGTGGGACACCAAAAATTTGGTCCTTCCAACCAATGGGAGTAACACTATTACGACCAGGATGTAGCTGTACACGGAACAGTAGGTTGTGCAAGCCTGATAACACATGGGTTGACACAACGTATGACATGTCAAAAAACAAACCAAAAGGTTCCGAACCAGCAGGTGTAAAACTCCAAAGGTTTATTAGAAAATGTAAAAGTAAAGTACTTTTCGTCTCCCTTAGTAGAAAGACTTCTTCAGACAAAGGAAAAAATCATCAAACACAATTTAAAACCCCCAAAAGAGGGGGGGGGGTTACAAAATTACAAACAGGTGCCTTAATTGAACCCACTGACATACCTTCACATTTAAAGTTGTATTACATTAAAAGCATAAATAAATGTCCATTTAGTGTAGACAGGGTGTCAAACATAAAAGTTTTCAAAAAAGAAACATGAACTTGATAAAAGTAACCAAGAATGTCTTAGTGAAGATTCATGAACCTAATCAAGTGTAAATACTGTTTGTTTCCCTTAAAATACATTTTAGCAAACAACTTTTCATAGGATAAAAACAAAACTCATACAGAATCTTGTAATTAAAAATAAAATAAAATGAAGTAATGCTTGCAACCAAATATAATATCCATTCCTTAACAGAAAAGGTAGTAAGGAGTACACATCTCTAATGCATAATGAAGAATCAATAATAAATGAATAAATAAACAGTGAAACTCAACTAGGAGTCTGCAATAAGCGGAATTTCAAAGGCGTTTCCAGTAAAAGAAATGTTATTTCTAATATTAAATAGCCGAATATGTTTATTTCTATGTTAAAAATCTAACACAGAAATTGCTTGTCATTTCAACGCCAACAGAATGCAACAACAGTATATGAAAAAGAATTTTTTTTAAATGTTCCTTGAGCAATGGGTAAAGCACCAAGCTGCGATGAAAACACTTTCTAAGCTTTAGTATGTACAGTTGTAGCAGCCAAAACAAATCAAAATGCAGTTGTTTCAGAAAAAATATGGCAAGGCATTGCGTGAAAGACACGTCTAAATCAAAACAAACAAACCGCCGGATTCACAAGACGGTACTTCATTCAAGAACCATGCAGGTACTAAGCATGCGAAAAAGGCGGATAGCCAAACAAATGAAAAATCAGTTCACAATAGTGCCCATGAATATGGCACATTGTTCTGCAAATGAGTTTGTACTATGTGTGAAAAAGGTTATAAATAAAGTAGCAGAAAAAAAAAAAAAAAAAAAAAAAAAAAAAAAAAAAAAGGAACGCAACACCTAAGTAAATCCACAGCTGTTGGTGTTCAATGGCATTGACAATAGGTAAACATAGCACTTCAAAATACCGTGGGTCTAAACATTAAGGTCTCATTGTTGCTTACGCAAAAAGGTGTATGTGTCTAGAAGTAAGCAAAAATCAAGTCAGACCACAATGCAGAACCTGACAAAAATAAAACATACAAATCCTGAATGAAACTATGCAAAATGAAAATAAAAATAAAAATAAAATAAAATAAGGTATGGGTCAAAGTACAGCGAAGCACTGCAGAGGTCAGAAAACCAATGTTTCTCAAGTATGACATGCATGACAATGTATGACATGCATGTCCCGACATGGGGAGAGTGGGCAGTGTGTAGGGGTGTGTTCATATCCCACCTGCGCCCAAAGTAAGAATGAGTGCTGCAGAGTAGTGGCAGGTGGGGAAACTATGGGTATGCGATTATGGGGCTAGGGGTGCAGGTGTTGGCTGGCAGACACGTATTAGGACTGCCCCGTGGGTGTACGTAATATTTCGATGTGGGTATAGCAGACACCCATACCTCTCAAACCTTAAGAGCACATCTACTGGACAGTCTGTAAACCATTGGGGGAACACATAGGGACCATATCAATGAACTGTCCCCGATTACCAGGGACGTCCGTGATTACGAATCAGAATCTAACACAGTCCCAACTAAACCCTCCTAGAACTAGTGATATTAGGAGGAAAGGTGGCGGAATACACGTAATGAATAATGACAACATGTAAGAGTCATAAACAGCATGTACCTCAGACAATGTGTATAAATACATATGTGCTCTGTGTCCGTCAATGTGTCAGGTTAATAGCACCAACCTTCTAAATGTGTCCCTGAGGTCGTTATGCAGTGTCCCTGATTCAGTGTTCATTCTTCCCCATTCGAATGAGAGGTCTGATAGCGAGAGAAAGCGCATGTTCTGCCGACTACCTTAGAAAGTTGATAGAATAATAGGGTTGGGGTTACCACCTGTCCACCTTTGCGAGGGACACTCTCCATTGGGCAGTTGTGTCCTGCAAAATAACTGTAATTATGGCAAATGTCCTGTGATTTTGGGCAAAGATTACCTATATTGTCTGTAGTAGTTGCATAAAACAATTATGTTCACCTGAAACACCTAAATGTTATAGTAACAGTATAAACAACTATAATGTTACAAGAGTAACCTTTTATTTAGGCAAAACAGTGAAGTACTCCCCTTTCTACTGGTTGTGGGTGTGTTGCCCTGCAAAGTCTGACGTCTTTACATACAGGTCCTATAGGGTTTCCACCTTTCCAAATGGCCAGAGTGGGACATGTTCTGTAGAAATGTCAGATATTCCAGGACAAAACATACCTACAGCCATGCATAGTACAGGATTATACTTATTTGCACAAATACAAGCTTAAACTAGTTGCATTTGAATTGCTTATGCTACTTCACATAACATATAGAAGTGTCATATATAAAATAACTGTTTTATGCAATTATTAATGAAACGTGGAATATAATAATGTCCTGTAATCGGGACATGTGCTATGTCTCGATTATTTTCGCAGTGTCCCTCGCAAAGTGGGACAGGTGGTAACACTAAAGTCCCACCTAGGCCAACTGAAAAGGTGGCAAACCTATAATAGGTATGGGGTAGCATGACTCGTCCGATGGATGTGGCTCCCACAACCCAACTACTTGTCTGTATTGCAGAGCCTCGGTTCCTATGTATCAGCCAGACGGGAGCTGAGTGTATGCAGAACACACAAATACGATTAATTCACTGGACAGGCCGCTGATTCCGTACAGTCGAACGCCATGCTGTCGCCTAATGGGCAGCCATTCCTGATACTGTAGTCAGGAGCGGCCTTAGGTCAACTGGTGCCCTAGGCAGAGGGCACAATGGCACCCCCCACCACACCACCCAGTGCCCCCATCCTGGTCTACCTACACCAATTAAATACTGGTAAAGTGCCCCCACTAAAGCAGCACCCTAGGCAGCTGCTTAGTTGGCCTATGCCTAAGGCCGGCTATGACTGTAGTCATGTACTCCGATGTGATAGGCATCACAAGGTGAGAGCAGATTGTAAGAGGAACACACAAATATGGCTGATTCACTGGACAGGTCGCTGATTCCATACAGTCGAACGCCATGCTGTCACCTAATGGGCAGCTATTCCCGATACTGTAGTCAGGAGTGGCCTTAGGTCAACTGGTGCCCTAGGCAGAATGTACAATGGCACCCCCCCACCACATCACCCACTACCCCCATCCTGGTCTACCTACACCAAATAAATACTGGTAAAGTGCCCCCACTAAAGCGGTGCCCTAGGCAGCCACTTAGTTGACCTATGCCTAAGGCCGGCTATGACTGTAATCATGTAGTCCGATGTGATAGGCATCACAAGGTGGGAGCAGATTGTAAGAGGAACACACAAATATGAATGATTCACCGGACAGGCCGCTGATTCTGTACAGTCAAACGCCATGCCGTCGCCTAATAGGCAGCCATTCCCGATACTGTATTCATGTATTCCGATGTAACAGGCATCACAAGGTGGGAGCACATTGTATGAGATACACACAAATATGATTGTGTCACTGGACAGGCCGCTGATTCTGTACAGTCAAACGCGATGCCGTTGCCTAATGGGCAGCCAATCCCGATACTGTAGTCATGTAGTCCGATGTAATAGGAATCACAAGGTAATACTGTGGTCCTCGCTCACACCCATGGGTGTGAGTGACAGATGCAAGCACCAATGGTGCATTAGCAAGTGTGGGAGCGAGCGGGTGTAAGCGCATTTGGTTACCAGTATGCGAGTATTGCACTGGCTAAGCAATGTAGAGGCTAACCGAGCATAAGAGGCTGTAACCAGAGGTCAGCAGTGCCTAACACCGCGTAAACCCATGCACACCCACTCCCAACTGCTTTAATGTGCCTTACTCCCTCTGTATCCAATGGGCTTGTACTGCCCTGCAACCAACTAAACGTCCTTCGCAAGGTTCGGAACCAGGACCCTGCGCACACAGCTAATGTGTATTACCAATACGCCATGGCAGATATACAGGCAATGGACAGTACCACAAACATATCATACAGCACAGTCATTTAACAGTATAGGAATTTATCCCATCATGTATATGTACAAGTGAGTGTTTATGTCCAGCATAAAGGTACATACATATACAGAGATGTATCAGGAACATACCATGTGGCAACAAAGCATTACAAACTAATGAAACGGGAAACACCAGTGACGCTTGTATTATGTAGTGGTGTTGCTCTATGTGATCACAAGACTCCCTCAGACAGACATGTGTCAGTCATACACACAAATAGTTGTACATTGGCAGTATACATCACACTGTGCATGTAATGTACATTAACACAACAGTACCTGTCCAATCATTCTGTGTGAACAGTACTCTTGCAATGTGCTGTAAGCAACATCATCATGATAAAGGTAAATGGGGTAACCCTAGAGGGACTGGTAGTGTTTTGTGTACAATGGGGTCATCCTCCACACATGTACCTGGACCATGTAGGAATGATGTGCATACCAGGATTGTGCGCCTGAGAGACAGGAGTGAAGATAACAGTAGTATGGTATGATGCATATTACAATGGTTTCATGTGTCTAGTGGGCACGTGTGTGCAATGGACAGTTATGTATAGGGCAGATGGTGTCCTAGTGGCCGAATGGCCTTATGTGTCCATAGGTGAGGGTCAGATATTGGGGAAGAAGTGTAGGTATGGCCATGAAGAATAGGTAGGAGCACAGAAATGACAGCATACAGAGTTGGTATATGACATGTGGGGGGATACACCCTGGACAGGGATGGGTCTTCGGCATTCAAAAGCCCATGGGAACAATGGGACGGAGGTCCCCAGCCATGGGCAACTGCCACTGCACCTACACAGCTGCAAAGGAGGCAGTGCTGGGGGCTGTCCAGGAGGGGCAGCATCACCCTGTAAATGTGACACTCCGCTCTTGAACTGGCGTACCTGGCTTTGTAACCCCTTAGGGAGCCACCAACGCAACATGTCCGGGACCGCACAACAGCAGATATGTACCTGTCTGGTCCCGCTCCCAAGGGGGACATGCTCCATCCTCAGTGGTGGTACAACCAGAAAGGGGTGCAGAGCCAACAGAGGTTGATGTCTATGGCTGGGCCCCAGATATGCTAGTGCCCGGTGCCATGGTCAGCTGAAGTGGGACAGGAGGTTCTGCTGGGACCTGCCAACCCATTCAGCCTATGGTGTTGCGTTTTAAACCCACACATGGCTTAGTGATAGACAACAGCATACAGGATTACCTACGACAGAATGCATATATATCACCAGCAACCCAACACAACAGATGGTATACATTTGCAGAGGGAGCACAACACATGCATATAATACCGCATGCCAGCTGTACAACTTGTAGTAGACGTGAGACCGCAGCTATGAACAGTTGCCCATCATTGGCTTGTCACTGGGAATCCCACATGGTGTCAATCATACCACTGTCTCATGTGACACATTTCCAGTCAGGGATGCGATGGCAGTAACACATCCCTATCATCAGGTGCTATCTGCAATCCTCACACCATGCTTCTGCTGTGCACAGATGTGTGTTCAGTGTGTAACACAGGAAACAAATAGTTGCACACACTGACCAGTTCACAGATGGCCCTACAGATGGGGTCCCTCATGAATAGAGTACTGTCATGTCTGTATTATAACATGCAAAATACCCATTATCACACACATGTTAAACAGGCAGTAGTCTCAATGCAGCATAGCTACACTTACATGCTGTAGTTATGTGTGGCACATCACCCTTCTGTCATTAGGCTATTTCCCACTGTGGAAAATGATTTAGGTACATCCAGATATAATCTGTGATGCAGTGTCAGAACACCACATCCAAGTAACACTCAAGCGACTGTCATGGCCAGATAATAACACGTTTCCCTAGATAGTGTACTGTGTTTATCATGCCGATGGCTATGGGAACACCATCACAGCTGTACCACATGCAATCAGCTAGAGGAGGACTGCAATAGGTGCAGAGGCTATCACCTGACCACTTCCATCTCTTGCAATACACATGTTGCTGCTGTGCAGGTGTACACCTTCACATCCACCAGAGAGTGTGTGGGCGGGACAGGCAATGTATACCAAGGAAGGGCTTGGAGACTTAACCATAAGCATCATCTGCCACATGCCAAATAGTATAGGGGCAAACCGTTGATTACTCATTACTATTACATGCGCATGACCTTACTACATGTGCCACAAAGGCAACATGTTGCTGTGCTGTAAGAACATGTGTGTAGGTGAGTGAATGCCAACTGCAACAGATATAGTAGACATACATTAGGTGTGGCACACGTCAGTCCACTTGAACGGATGCCATTGTCACCACAACCACACTCTCTAATGGACACACATTGATCCCTTTTCCAGGGCCACAAATACACAACGTAACTACTTAGTTTGCCACACCGAAGTAATGCACAGGACTACATGCACCACAGGGGATATCTGGAGGTTCTATGGGCTAGGGCATGTGAAAGTGCTTGACAACTGTTGGTATGCCAACGAGGTTTATACTGGGAGTGACTGTGGTTGGGAGCATCACAACCCACATGCAGACACAGGGTGCCAGTACTGGCATGCAGGTATGCATTGCTCCATGGGTGTGTAGTGTTTGGCTGTGCAAGATGGCTGTACAAGGCTGGGTGAGGGGTAATCCTTGCCATTGCGTCACCTGACAATGGTGTTCAGTGCAGGGGTGTAGTGTCTGCAATGTCCCACACAGATGGGTACTGCATTATCTGGCCTGACATCCCGGTTACCAATGTGTAGGGCCATAGATTTGCAATGCATGCCATGTCTGTGTTTGATAGTCCTTCACATGGACATTGTCTGGGATGTGCATGTCCCACAATACTGTACAGTGACATGTACAAGTGTACCTGGTTTGGCAGACACATGTAGTGTACACAGCCTGTTATACCCCAGTATGTCAATACTGGCCTAGTGTGGCGAAACCTGCTTATAGTGAGCAGACCGGCCCTGCACCTGCATGGATAGTATGATACAGGTATTCCGTGGTGTCAGTGGCATGGGTCCATACAGGGCACATGTGTACAGCATTGTCTGGCCTTAATGGATAATATTTGATGGCACCACATATGTTGCAGGCATTCAGTGTGGAACATAGTGAAGGCACACTGTCCGCATACATGTGCCTATTGTACCACTCTACAGGGTGCCATGTCCTCTGCAGGTCACTGCATTCATCCCATGCCTACTATCTGTCCTCAATATGCATGTAACTAGCAACATAGTGGGATATCCTAGGCAAGGTTGTATGTGCATGGCACATGGGTGAGGGGCATATACCGGGTACTAGTAGGGCTGCATACTTAGTTCACCGGGTCTTTTGCAGATGTATGGGTATGGCTTGCCAACACAGTGCCATGGCTGACTGACAGCTGTACTCCAAGTGAGGTGGCCAATGTGTCACAAGACGGATACCATATAGGAAAATTACAAAACCCGCTCCCAAACATATTCAATGGTAAGACAATCACGGCCACCTCTACACAGGCTCTGACAGACAAACACACACTTTGCCATGTCGTGTATAAAAACCCCTACTGTATCACACTGCAGCAACACGCATTTAGGGCACGCGCTACGGCGAATACTACAAAGCACTGTACTTGTCTCACATAGGCAGACACACACACACACACACACACACACACACACACACACACACACACATACACACACACAGCAGGTGTGTGATAAGAACATCGACCTAACTACTTCATTACACTACAGCATTACGCAGTTACAGAACGCGGTACCGAGATTACTGGGACACAGCACTCCCAGAGGTGTATTTGTAGATGGGTGACATCATCGGCCTTGCTAATGGTGGGTATAAGAAATGTATGGAGTGTGAGCAGTATAAAAGCACTACTCAGTCCTCAGGCAAACGGACACACACACACACACACACACACACACACACACACACACACACACACACACACACGGCAAGTGTGGGACTAGAACACCGACTTAACTACTTTATTACACTACAGCATTACGCAGTTACAGAACGCACTACCGACATTACTGGGACACAGCACTCCCAGAGGTGTATTTGTAGATGGGTGACATCATCGGCCTTGCTAACGGTGGGTATATGAAATGTATGGAGTGTGAGCAGTATAAAAGCATTACTCAGTCCTCAGGCAAACGGGCACACACACGGCAAGTGTGGGACTAGAACACTGACCTGGGACTAGAACACTGACCTAACTACTTCATTACACTACAGCATTACGCAGTTACAGAACACGCTACCGGGATTACAGGGACACAGCACTCACAAAGGTGTATTTGTAGATGGGTGACATCATTGGCCTTGCTAAAGGTGGGTATATGAACTGTATGGAGTGTAAGCAGTATAAAAGCATTACTCAGTCCTCAGGCAAATGGACACACACAGCATTATGCAGTTACAGAACACGCTACCGAGATTACTGGGAAACAGCACTCCCAGAGGTGTATTTGTAGATGGGTGACATCATCAGCCTTGCTAATGGTGGGTATAAGAAATGTATGGTGTGAGCAGCATAAAAGCATTACTCAGTCCTCAGGCAAACGGACACACACACACACACACATGGCAAGTGTGGGACTAGAACACCACCTAACTACTTTATTACACTACAGCATTACGCAGTTACAGAACGCACTACCGAGATTACTGGGACACAGCACTTCCAGAGCTGTATTTGTAAATGGGTGACATCACCGGCCTTGCTAACGGTGGGTATAAGAACTGTATGGAGTATGAGCAGTGTAAAAGCATTACTCAGTCCTCAGGCAAACGGGGACACACACACACACACACGGCAAGTGTGAGACATGAACACCGACCTAACTACTTTATTACACTACAGTATTACGCAGTTACAGAACACGCTACTGAGATTACAGGGACACAGCACTCCCAGAGGTGTATTTGTAGATGGGTGACATCATCGGCCTTGCTAATGGTGGGTATAAGAAATGTATGGAGTGTGGGCAGTCTAAAAGCAATTTACAGTCCACTGGCAAATGGGGACAGACACACACACGCACGCACGCACACACACACACACACACACACACACACACACACACATGCCCGTGGCGGGAACGGAACACCTGCCTGTTTACAGATTATTATTACAATACTACATACTTATGAATCGCGCCACACAGACTACACATTTCAAGGCTGTCATTATGACCTTCTCGGAATGTGGACATCAACAGGGATGCTGGCAGTAAAGATGTACATACCTGTGAACCTGTGTGTTTAAAGTAGGAATCCATCCTGACCTGGAGTATGCCCATCTGTGGAATGGACGACTACTACCACTATACTGGGTTACAATGGCCATGCCCATACACAGAGGCACATAACCGACACAAGGTGTCACTGGGCATGCTCACACACTTAGTAGCACAGGGCTGTTCGGAATGCACTATGTGTCCATCTACACAAGGATATACTGGGCATGCTCATACTCCTAATAGCATAGGGCTGACTGGGATGCACTCTGATGCTAAACACGGAAGGCCACAGTGGCCATGCTACTACAGGTAGACATAAAGAACACACTGTAATGGGCACTGGTGTTAGTAGTTGTCATTGTTAACAGGAACGCTGCTCTACATATGTTTGACACCGTTCTTTTACACAACATCTGCTGTCATTCTGGGATGACATGGCTGACAGTAGGAAGGCCTTTGTCACTTATCTCATGCATCCATGATTCAAGGGAGTGGGGATATTACCCAAGTTGCATCCACCCACACAGTGCCATTCCAAGGCAAATTCCTAAACACAGGTTAACTCCCATACACCTACAGGACAACTGCATTGTTTTCTTATGCTAACCAGTGCTAGATGTGTAGCGTCCATATTCACAGCTGGTCACTGTAGATCCAACAATGGGGAGTACTGACATATATGCAGTGAGGAACACCTGGCTGATGGCTCTGTAGTGCACAATAGCACTACCACCATATACCTCAGAACCTAGCACTACCACCATATACCTCAGAACCAGACATGTGAGCTATAACACAGGTAAGTACCGCTCCAGGTGGTGTACCCACATACATAAAGGCCACTCACATGTACTGACCAGTCCCCCCACAAAAGGCATCACTGATGAATCATGTGCAGGACACAGTGTCACATGCTGCATTCTAGGATGTAAACCTCAGACACCACCATGCCCTCGGACCACCAACACACATCCATACATGTTGTATGACACAGAAGAGTACACCACCATGTGACCTTTGACCATTGTACTGTACTAAGCTCTACATCAACTGTAGCGAGTACACATGTACTGAAACAGTTACATCATGTGTTATGCAATGCAATGATACCACTGTCTGTGACCAGGTCAGCTGTACACATACCGGGGGCCCTCGGTACTTTCCACCATTACAGATGACTGTTGCTGCACACCAGTACACACCCTCATGCATGGATATGACATACATGTACCTGCCCTGGGTATGTACATGCCACACACACACACACACACACACACACACACACACACACACACACACACACAGAAAACATACATGTAAATAGCACAGCTGTTGTTGTCCTTTGTACAAACAGGTGGCTACAGCCATTACACACATGCACATGGAATGTAGGTCCATGGCTGCTGAATGCTAACAGTACATAAGGTGTGATATCAATGTTGACAGAGGTAACATTCCCTCTGTACTGGTCACCCATTACACCCATCATATCATACAACAGTCCATGTGTCATGTATGTTATTACACATGTCCACCAATTGCATTGCCTACAAACATGCCCAAATGTCAGGAATGTAGGACCTACACACCTGTACACGTAGTGTTGTGCGTTCAGATAACATGAGTGTGCAGTTGCTGATGTATGCAGGTGACGTGTCTCCTAGTACATCATGCAGTTGCAATGCAGCCTCAACATTGCCAACTGTATATGGTGATATGCTGAATGTACAGAAAAATGTACCTCAGGTATGGACAGATGTGTGGAAATAACTAAGTGATGGGGTATCTTTGCAGATGGATGCTTGCTGTGGACAGCTCACAGGTGTGTCACAGACGGTCCTGCAATACCCTGTGTAACTGGTAAGCAATGGCATCATTAATTGAAGGACATACACAACTTAGACAGCAGTCAGGGTGACAGCGATATATCAGCACTTTTGCCACAGGAAGTGTCAATACAGTTTGTAACGCGTGCAATACTGCTGTACGTCTGTCATACATAACATGAGCTAGGCAGGTCTGAGATTTACAGTACTGGCATGTGTGATTGCGTGTGTGTCCATATATGCCACGTATTGTGGGGAATACATCTCAATTGTTACTCTCTCTCCTGTACACTAGTGTACACATCTGTACAGACTGCAATGTAGAAAGCAGGACATAGGCAGGGGCGTATCTCACACATGTGAGGTATCTGTATGTGCGTGACATAGGTGTATTAAATACTGAATGCCACAGTGTGTATATGTGGGGCTGACTGGTCCCTGGCGTGAGGATGTATGTTACCATACTGAAATGATAAGACCCTCCCACCATCCAGGCCATGCATTCTACTATCCGTGTTGATGTTCCCGATCTTAGGCCGCACTGACTACCTGTACATGTGTATTCTCTGTGGCACGTCATGTAGGAATGATGATTTGCACATAGGCAGGGGTCCTCACCTCACCAGTAGCAACTGTGTGCAAGTGTGTGTTACTGTGTCAGTGAATCCGTGAGTGTGTGGGTGTGTTACTGTGTCAATGAATACATGTGTGTCAATACCTGAGTGTGTGGGTGCAGTTGTGTGTTGGCATCCTGTCATGGGAACGTGTATTACTGATTTCCAATGAGGCATCACACTTCCCACTGGCCTCTACCCTTGTAATCAACTAGACCACTCTCTTACCTCACCACTCCATGTAACTGTACCTGTAATGTCACCCTTTATGGATGTCATGTCTGTGGCCACAGTAGCTTAATACACAGCTATCATGCTCTTGGATCGGTAGATGTGTTTGTAATGTGGGACATTCTCATTGGTATGTGGCAGCTACACTGTGCATGCTGGTATATTCATACATACCTGTGAGTAGTCCACAGTGACATATGGGACACTAACTGCAAACACTGACATCCACCGGCACGTGCAATTAGACCTGAAGGAGGACAGCAGAACATCATGACCAACATGCAGTTACTGTTGTTACACAAAACACATACTGTTAACAGTATTGTACACCTGTAGTACATGGTATATCTGCTGCCTGTCAGCAGTCCTCAACAATTGTAAACTACACTTATCTTCCTAGTCTGTTCACCCTGTGCATCAGACCATATGAGCATGTCCCTGCACCGATGGTGTGGATGTCAGGGATGCAGCACAGGCATTATCATATGCACAGGGTGTCAATGTTTGCCAGAGGCCTAGGCTGCACCATTGGATGACATCATGTGTGTGGGTTTGGACCTTTGATCTAATTGGGCGTGTGTGGATGTTATGCATGTGTGTGTTGCGGTGCCCTACATATGTCTCCAGTGTGTGCGTGTATGTATGCACACAGTTCTGCCATGTGTCTGGCCTACACAGGGGTATTATTGACAGCTGCAGACTGCAGAGACGAGGTTTTACAGTTCATGGTGTCCGGCCATGGACATGTGACCTGTGCCTGCCACGGGTTGCACGGGCACTACCAGGAAGAGGTGCAGAGTGGGTACTGTCTGATGTCACTTGTCCACTGGAACCGTGTCCCTATTGGGACCGTCCTGGGTCACGTGCACGTGGCCTGCTGTGTCATGGTGTGGACAGCACAGCACCAGATGCACTGATGCTGCTACCGCCACTATGGGAGCAGACATGTGAGGTCACTCGTACACGTAGACCTGACACAGGTGATGTAGCAGGCCTATGTCCACGTGTCCGATGCCTCACTCCTACCAGATGTTCCAACACAGACAGCTCACGCTCACGGATTGTCATGCCATGGTCAAGGACTCCAACCATGTCACCCAACCGTCGATCCAAAGTTTCAGCAATCTGCTGTTGAGCATTTACCATTGCCTGGATGTTGTTGTTTAAAGAACGGACAGCAGCCCTCTGTAGCCTCTGATCTTCTCTGCTGCGCCATTCAGCACGTGCCTGTGCCTCCAGTACAGCCTGAAACATGCATCTGGTGACACCAGCTGCTGCGCTCTGTCTTGCAGGAGCATGCTGGCCAGAGGTCTTCCTACAAGCAGCGCTGGCCACGTGCCTGTGTGGGGCACCACCAGTCATTTGGCTGACACCATGGTGTGCAGGCACACCTTCCATAGCCCCCACACTTTCCTGTTCCAAGCTACCACGTGCCAACTGTCCCTCCTCTATGGCCACTGGTGATGGCTTATGTGCAGGTATGGGATCTGTGTGCAGGGATGAGGGGGATATACATGGAATGGCAACCAATGGCACAGTTTCAGCCCCTGACAACTCTGCCTGTGACTAAATCATACGTTCATTATCACTGCTAGAGTCTGTGGGGACACTAACATCAGATGTACAGCAGGAGGGCAATGCACCTACATCACCTGTGAGGGCAGACAAGAACTGTACATTACAATCCATACTACAGACACACACACGCATGTGATATAACAGAAGGCATGCAACATGCATGTGATACGGCAGACGGCATGCAGCGCAGACAATAACAGTGGTAGTTATACATCCCTGGGTTGCACACAACAGCATGCATTTGTCATAGTAGATGGCATGCAAATTACACAATCATAGTAGTAGTTAGTAAACATCCCTGTGTTATACCATGTAGACCAGCACAGGTTAACAGTACACCTGCCTGATGTGTGGCATATGACCTTAAAATCACATGTAGTATGACATGTGATCTGTTGACGTGTGCAATGACATGCATACATGTTTAACACAATGGTGTCCTGTCAAATATACAGTGGGGCAATGGTGTTAAACATGTATGCATGTCATTGCACACGTCAACAGATCACATGTCATACATGTGATCTGTTGACGTGTGCAATGACATGCATACATGTTTAACACAATGGTGTCCTGTCAAATATACAGTGGGGCAATGGTGTCCCAATGTAGTGTTGTCTGTCCGCCCTACAGATATACTGCACATTTAGCTGATATGCATGGCCATTGCAAGGTATCATGACGCGTCTCTAGTGCTATACAGTGAGAGTCACAGAGTTCATAGCCATGACTGTGTTCAGATACAATACATATATACTGTGGAATGTGACCCATGTCACTGAGGTGTATGCACACTAAACCATGATGTGGAAGTTGTGACACAGCTCACTGATGAGTATACGGATGACAACCCTGCACATCTGCAACCATATTGCTGCTGCCTGGCAACTATGGCCAGACATGGCGAACACGTCGGTACACCATGTCCCACATGACATCTGTGTACCACACACACACACACACACACACACACACACACACACACACACACGAGGAGCAAGCATGACATTTATGTCCAACACCAGCAAGGGGAATGTACTGTATCTTTGGGCTGATGTGGATACTGTACAGGTGACTGGTGTCATGTTGTAACACCCTCAAGATGTTCAACACATCTTATGTGGTGGATTGATGTTACGCCTACACAAGATGTGCACAGGCTTGTAGGATGTCTAGTGTTCCACATCTACAATATGACCATTATACAAAGGCCATAGTTGGGCCATGTGTAGCCATTGTACGACAGGGTGTACACACAAGCACATCATGTCTACTGTGTGTGTTGCTCCATGTCTCTGGCCATCCTCCATGGCCATGTGTGTACATGTGTTTTCCAAATTACTGTGACGGGCATCTATTTCACATGTCTGTGTTGTCACATATGACATATATGCTCCACTGACGACAGGGTCATGCCGATAAAGGGTGGTGTGTGGGATATGTTTTCAGGTTAGGTATGCAGTGTTGCAACCAGGCTGCTAGATGTCATGGACATGTCAAGATAGCACATCACATTGTGTGACATCCATAGCAGGGCTATGATCCACACCAGTGAATCTTGTGTGCTGGCCATACTCCAGCCCACTGTGTAGTACTGTTTGTATTCACCACATGTGTAGTTCTGATCTGTAGTACGTCCCTAAAGTGAACAGCACCTCCACCATTGTATGCACAGCTGTCTACACATCTGGCAATGACAGTTCGTGAGGATTCATTTCAGTGAGATGATTCACATAGTTTGCAAGTGTTGGACATGGGTAGTCATTGTGATGCATTGCAGGTCCGACCTGTATATCGTGACAGGACCATACATTATGTGTACATGTTGTAAATGGCCACATGGCAGATAGATTTGTGCATTACGATTCCTGATAAATAATAACACTCTCACCTGCAACAGGCTGCTGTCGCAGCGGAATGCCATAGGTACCTAAATAGGAGTAACAGCAGTATGAGCATAATCCACACCTGTATAATGGCTACAGGGTGCAATATGCATAACACATACACCAGTACATTAGACTATACTATGGTGTATGCACATGTGTGCATACACAGAGGAGCATACTACAGTATGCGGCATGTGTGTATACATGCCTTGCATATGATGTTACATTACATATTGTACAGTGACACGTGCAACTATATGGAATATAGTTGTTATAGGTGTAGTACTGACTTACCAGGCAACTCCAGGCTCAGTGGTTGAGAGACACCCACCTCCACAATATCGGCTAAGGCTTGTGGATGTGGTTCTGCAGGTGTCCCCAGGTTGGCCAGTAGCTCCTCGGTACGTGTGAGTGGGGGCTGGTTGGTGGTCCACCACCTGTTGCACCTTGTTCCCTGGCGATTGCATTCGCACGCTGTTTTGCCCGTCTAATGAGGTCTGTACAGTGTCTGCGCACCTGCTGGTATGTGCAGTTGTGGCCACCATCATCATTAACCCTACTGCGAAATTCCATCCACAGGACATCCCGCTGCTGTGCATACTGTGGCACATGGCTGAACAGGATATTGTGATTGGCAAGTAGGTATGGGATGAGGGCCTCATCCTCCAAGTGGGTAAAAGGGGGTAGCCTTGCATGCAGCATACCTGGAAGACATAATGATTGAGACAGGCCACAGTAACTCACAAAGACATACAGAGCTACAGCTGAACATACATGTGTATCGCATTTATTAAGTTTAAATAGTTGTATTTGCAAACCTACATGACACTGACGTGTTTGTGCCACACACATGTGACACTCAATGTTGAGTGGATATTATCACCATATATGTGTGTGTGTGTCACCTGATTAAATTGCTGCTACTTCATGTGGATGCTGTCTTGATGTGGGCATGTCTGTTTGCCTGTACTGGTGTTCCCACCTATCAGCACATGGCTGGGTGTGTCCACATTAATGCAGTCGACCTTGATGCTGTGTATATGTCACACATAAGGACTTACCCTGCCTTAACAGACATGACCTGTGACCCTGCAGACTTGCTCACATAAGGTTTTACATGTATGTGTGCTGCCATATACATCTACACGGCACTGTACAGCAATACAACATCCTGCCATGTATCACCTGTGTTGCACATGTGATGCACATGGGACGCTGGCTAGCCAGATGGTATTTGCAGGGATGGATATCAACTATAGCATGTACAGTCAAAGTCAACTAGTGGGCTATATGCCATGGGTTATGTATGAATCAAGGATGAAAGGTTACCTGGCAGTAGCCGACAGGCGGGTCTGTGGGGCCAGGTGGAGCGGTGCCACATTACTGATCCACAGGGTTAATGATACATTTACTATGCGGTCATCACACCATGTCTGAGAGGGGAGCAATGTGCAGCTTTGACGGACAGGAATGCATAGTATGGCAGGACTACGTAAAGTGTATTGGACAAGGACCTGTCGAGCATGTGGAAGGTGGATGCCCATGAGGTATGTGTTCGAGATCAGGATGAGTACGTATAGCATGTCCAACATCACTGGGTTGGACATGGATTTATTCAGGGTATGTATCATATTACATAGTGGAGATGGTGAATGGGAAGGCTGATGTAGGCCATCTGCACATGGCCAATACCACTTAAAGGAAATATGTGATCGGATATGGGTCACTTGAGTGTTGTGTACGGCTGGACAATGATCTCTAAATTCATGGATGGCACCCTATCATTATTTGGGTTGCCACATATGACTACCCGAAAGGTGTGATGATGTAGTTATCACAGGAAAGACAACTGCCCAGCTGCATCCCTTACACACGTGTCCATTATGTTGACCGCTGCCTAGGTGGTAGTTCATGGGTATAGGGTTATTACATAGGGGTGACAATGCAATATGTAGCTGTCAGATTGTGGCCATATGTCACACACACCTCACACACAAAGCCCCTTCTGTATATTGTCCACAACAATCCTGAGTCAGCTATTGCTCCTAGGTTATAGTAATTCGCATACTTCAATAGGCAGATGCCTTCTGTTTGTCTGTGAGGTATGGACTACAATGAGGGGGAATAAAATTAATTAACCCTGACATATTGTAGCTGCCACTGGTGTGATGAGAATGTATTATTCAGACACCTGCTGTAGTGCAGGTTCTGCCAGCAGTCCTGTTGCAAAACACTCCTGTGACATAGGAATGTACATCTAGTATACCAAGTGTAGGTGGTACACAGTATGGGTGATGATGTCCTATGACCTGGCAAGGTTATGATATGCAGTGTGACATCAACCTTAACTGTCATCTACATCTCTACTGCTGACATCAATTAATTGATCAAGGTTCATGGCCTTCCAGACCAGACTCAGCAGGGTAGTAGTGCAGTACTTCCCATTATCAGTGGTGTCTCCCCCTTTGTGGGTTGTCATACATTCAGTGTGTACACAACCTGACATGGAGCTATGTTTTACATGATGTGTACGTGGAGAGCATTTTGTTTTGCCATATGTGTATGATACAACCTGTGATGTGGACAGGTCCCATGCAGCTTGAGTGCAGCTTGTACCTGCATAGTTGTGGGTACAGGGGCCCTGTGGTGTACATGGATATATGCGTGTGTACCTGTTGGGGAGAGGGGGCCATGTGTTTATGTTATCCAAGACCCTATCTGGATTGCTTATTCATGCTCAGCACTTATTAGCTTACGTAGTGCTTACAAGTTCTGAACAAGTGCTGAGCATGAATAAGCACTTGTTCATGCTCAGCACTTGTTCAGCACTTCTGAACAAGTGCTGAGCATAAACAGGTGCTTATTCATGCTCAGCACTTGTTCAGAACTTGTAAGCACTATGTAAGCTAATAATTACTATAGAACTCAATCTTCCTCATTACCTAGAGGTAAGGGTAAACAGGTTTTGTACATATTTTCTCACTTGCTTAGAGTAAAATAGCTCTGGTACTCACTTTCCTCACTTATCTAGGTGAAAGTAGTTCTATATTCAGGCATGTCCAAGAGTCAACTGCCAGTGTTCTCACCTGTCTATATGATGAATCTGGACATCTTGAGGCAATGTAAATGTGCCTCATGTACACAGACAAGCCTCTCCGCCTACCACCCAACACTACAACCTGTGAGAGATGCACTCACCTAGCCAAACTGGAGGTAAAGGTCTCTCCAACCAAGCCTGACCCTGATAGTCATGTGGAGAAGGCAAACATTCGCACCACACCACACTCATCACATAATCTCACTGAATCTACCCCACCATTAACTGGGAAAACTACCCGTGTACCAACAGATTAGCTCAACGCTTTCTGGAATTCATAAACACCAATGCCCTGAATCAACATATCCACACACCCACCAGGGGCAACAATATCCTAGACCTAGGCATTATCAACATGAGTGACCTGTGCTCCACACATGAAGTCAACTCCTCGTTGGTCCGATCGGACCATGAGCTGAACACCGTTGATATCCACATCTCGCCCCCACCCCCAGTTAAGGGAACCACAGTATAATACGTCTACACAGCCTACTACATGCTTCTTAAGACAGATGTGGTGACCGTCATGACAACCATGCAAATGGACAATACTGTTACAACTGCTGAATCCTACACAAATGCACTCTATAAGCACTTATACGAGTGCATGGCTTGTGCTATCCCAAACAGAACCAAGATGCTATACTCCAAATTAAGGAAACCAATCTGGTGGTTCCCTGCCATACACAAACTGTACTACATGAGGAAGGCAACTCTTGCAAACAAAAGTACAATCCCATGCATGAAGGAGCTCCCTGGCCAGCCTCAGTAAGAAGGTGAGATCCCTTATAAGATCCTCCAAAGCTAGCTACGAAAACTAAAGCGCCACTAATTCCAACAACAACCACAAAGCATTCTATAGCTATGCCACATATCTCGAAGGCAACAACCAGATCTGCTCTGAGTTACAGCACAAAAGCACGAACATTACAGAAACAACTGATATTGGCAACATCCTGGCAGATAGGTTCAGTGCTACCTTTCCCCCTCCCTCTCAAAGCTGCACACTCTAAAGCCAATATCACAGCATCCATAGGACCGGACAACATCCCAGGCTGCATTTTACACGAACTTCAGAACGTACTGTCTCCCCACCTATGTACCATGTTCAATAATAGCCTCACATCGGGCATAGTGCACTCTGAATGGCGCACAGCAACAGTTATTCCACTCCACAAAGGTGGCGCTACAATGGACCATGGGACCTATTTCCCTATAGGCCTGACTAGCCTGGTCTGCAAGGCTATGGTGCACATCATGGATCTCAGTCAAAGAGACATTGGGTACCTCTAAACCTTTGACCCCTCCCAGTTTGGCATTAAAGGCAGACCATGCCTCCTAAACCTGGTGGACTTTTTAGAGACAGTTACCAAGGCATTAGATGAGGGTAAGGAGGTCCACAAAGCCTACCTAGATCTCTCATAGTCTTTCAACACCATTCCTCCTTCTGGTATTAGCAACATACCCATCCGCCTGAACATTAACCCCTATGTCATGTGATGGTTTGCAAAGTGGCTCACGGACAGAACCCACACAGTGGGAGTTGCATACTCATGATCCGACTGTATACCAGTTACAAGTGGCATCCCCCAGGGCTCAGTCTTAGGACCCCTCATGTTCAGTATATACTTCTCTGACATACAGACAAGCACAGGAGGGCTTTGGCTGAAAAGATTTCCAGACAACTGCAAACTAGGGGACATAATTGTTTCCCCAGCTGTTACAGACACCCTCTGGAAGGGTTGCATTGAGATGGATACCTGGTGTTAACATCATGGCGTCAAGCTGAATGCCAAAAAATGCATGGTCATCCCCTCTGGATATAACTAATTACCCGCAGACTACCACATAGGTGCTAGTCCCCTACATACAGAAAAGGTAATAAGGGATCCGGGAACTCCAGTAGATAGCAATCACTCTTTCGATACCCATAATGACAAGGTGGTTAGAATATCCTTCTACATGGCCCCCCTAATCTCTAATGGGTTCGCATCCAGATCAAAGGAGGTCATTGTGACTCTACTCATGACATATTAGACCCATTAAAGGATACAACACCCCATTTGGGATATACCTTACAAGACAACTGCAACAGCTTGGAAGACCACACCAGTACCACATCAAGAGGATTACTGACCTCAAACAGATGACCTATGCAGCCCAACCTAAGAAACTCCAGCTGTACTCCGTAACCTACCTAAACCGCAACACCAGAAGCACTGACTAACTGTCCCTTAACATCATGATTTTACACCTCGTGCATTTGGTGTTTCGGTACTGTGTTCTTTCGGACCTTAAGCCTCGGGATTAAGCGCGTCGGTATGTGGTAGGTATCCTATTTATATGTACCTCCATGGTTATGTAGATGTTGTTAACCTATCTATATATCTACATATATATGTATATCCCCATATATCGACATATATCTCTCTCTCTCTCTCTATATATATAAATGATGATGTATATATATATATATATATATATATATATATATATATATATATATATATATATATATAAAACATACACCTTTCATTGGGTACATGCCGGTTTGTCCTATTTCAACACATTCCTACCTTTTGTGTTTTATCCTGTCAGTATACACGACTGCCATTGGAACATCTCAGGTAGCTTAGTGGTATGTTATTGTGAAGAATGTGTACATGGTTGTGTGTTCTAATCCTGGCAGTGATATCGTACCTCTCAGAGCAGGCACTGGTAGTGCAAGGGTGATTAACGCACATTTCAGCAGTTGTGTGTTCCACATGTTTATTATTCTGTGGAGAACTACCTACATATGCAAGCTGTGTTTAAGGTATACTATGTAACATGTAAACATCTGTGAAGATTCCTGTCAGGGATACGCCCCACTATTTGGAACTACATCCCTGATTACATTATACAAAACCCCTTACTAACACTCCAGGGAATCCTTGCAGAGTGGGTGGTGAACAGTGCCTACACCCCAGGGATCCCACAATTGGCTCTGCTCCACACAGGGACAGTTAGTTAATCGATGGGGTGGCGACAGCAGACACATTTTGCCTATGCTTATGAGTGGCCTCGGCAGTTGGGCATGTACCTACCTATGAATCTATGAATCTGTACATACAGTAAGGACACATGCTGATAGCTTAATTTACTGTTCAGGTATTGACTTACCTGTGTGTACAATAGTTGAGGGCTACCTATGTAGGATGCACACAGTAGACCACCTATACATGACAATTTGCAGGTGGTCGTGTGTGTCTGCCATCCATGTTTGCTGTGTGTGAAGGTGGAGAAGGGCGTCAGTCCATGAGTGCCTACACTGTCAGTGTGTGTGCTATACATTCCCTCTTTGCCAAGGCATGGGCATACTGGGCACGCCTCCATCTGCCTACTGGGGCTAGCACAGGGTGTTCGTGGTCTGAGTCCCTCTGTGCCTGTGGGTCCCGTGGCAATGGTGGTGGGCTGTGAGGGCCTTCACCATTCTGTCCCTGCAGCAGCTGTTTCCGCAGGATCATATTGTGTAGCATGGCACATACTATGAAGATATGGGCACACGTTCCTGGAGAGTACTGCAAGGCTCCACCAGGTATGTCCGAGCAATGGAACTGTGATTTCAGCATCCCAAACACGCGCTCTATGATGACTCTGGTTTCTGCGTGTGCCTCATTATGGCTTTCTTGCGTGGCTGTGCATGCATTTCTGATGGGAGTCATCATCCACGGTTCCAGTGCATAGCCAGCATTCCCCACCAGGTGGCCATATGGGATGTCCCCTATGGCAAATACCTGATACAGCTGTGAGGCATGCCAGATGTGGGAGTCATGACAGCTTCCAGGGCTGCCAGCACACACATCCATGATAATACCCTGGGCATTGCACACAACCTGGCAGTTGATGGAGGGAATCCCTTGTGGTTTATGTAGTGCCTACCCTGCTCACCGGGTGGTGACGATGTGTATGTGCGTGCAGTCTATTGCACCCAGTACCTCCAGGTAGTCTGCCACACGGTGGAAGAGACGCATATTGCTGGCCAACTCCTCCTGCATTCGGGGGAAGTATATGTGCTCACTGGCATGTGGTAACACGGCATCCAGGAACTGGTGGAGTACCCTGGATGCTGATGCCTGTGAGATCCCCATGATATCCCCAGTTGGCCTTTGAAAGGTACCTGTGGCTAGTATTCTCAAGCTTACACATACCTTCATGTCCACTGGGATGGGTTCCCCTCAGTTACTTCTGGCTCTGAGGCGTGGCCGGCACAGCTCAACAAGTTGCTGTATGATGTCCCTGTCCACCCTGTAACGCTCTACTATCTCCAGATCATGTAGCCCCTGGTAGGTTACCCTGGGTCTGAACACTCTTCTCCTCCTCTGGTGCCTGAGATGGTTGTCAGCATCATGCTCCACACCACCGTCAGTCTCCAACACATGCTGGTGAATCAAATCTATGGCGGCCCCTAACATGTACATATTAAAAGTTCCCCGTCTGTATACACCAATGGTGCAGAGTGTCTGGGAATACACAAGTGTGTGTGTGTGGGGCTTTCACACCTTATACTATTGTGAAATGGATGATGCTGGTGTAATTGGGTGTGTTTGTGCTATTCGAGCTGCAGGGTATCTTAATTATTGGTTTTACAGCAGGTACTGCTATTGTGGGGCCTTTGGTGTTGACTTACGCTTGGCTGCCGTGATTCATCTATTGCCCTTTACTTCAATTTTCAACCCGGTTCCCCTCCCATTGTCAGGCATGCATCCAGCTGCCGCCTTTCTTGTTTTGTACTTTCACAACCCAGGATTGTGTCGGGAAATGTGTTATATAGCTGATCTTCTGCAAGTTTGCTTTGTTCTGCTGTGACAGTTCTCTTTTCTTTGCTGAACGGCACCTCCCCTTTCCTGTTCTGCAGGTAGCTGCTAGCAGCCTTGTTAGCTGTTGTCTATGGCCCACTGTGAGTTTCTTGGTGTTAATTACTCATTTGCACTCCAGTTACCATGCTGCAGCATTTCCTTATTGTCTTCCAGTATCCTTCCTGTTTCAGCTGTGGTGCGTGCCGCACACTGACTTTTACCAGGTTTCGTGTGCGTTTTCATCCATGTTCCATGAACTCTCGGTTACCTTGTGTGCTCTCAGCTAAGCAAAGCTATGGCTACTTCCACACCCCTATCCTACGGCTTTGCTTAGCAACACACAACATGGATTAGCAATGATCCAATGTGCTTACAGCTACGGTGGCGCGCCCCTCTCTTGATGTCATGTTTACCTCCAGGCCACTCCTCGGTGTTGCACTGCTACGCCGTGTGGTACATCCTTACCCCGGCGGGGCATTTGTAATTGAGTATTACTTGACTCATTTGCATTGCATTGACTGCTAATTCCTAGTTACAGCACGGAACACTGTCACAGACCCTTAGCAACCCTTGCGCCATGGTTGTGGTGTAGCATGCGTGCCATTGACTATTATGGGGATATCATGAATTGTGTTACATTGCAGTTTTATGCCATCTAAATATAGTTTCCTTGTGATCCCGTTTGCGCACAGATGCACTGCGGTTTTACTTTGTGTTAGTATGGCCATGACATTAAATGTTATTTTTTATATGTTGTGCATGTTATTTTATGCCATCGGCTATATATTTAGACACTGGCATATATTAACATTATAATACGTAAGTTTGGTCCGCTTTCATGGCTCTGATTTTATGTTTGACAAAATGTAAACCGTTTTTTTTTTTTTTTTTTTGGTTTACATTTCTACATGCTTACGCTATGCCTACACCACTTCATGAATCGCTTTATACCTTCATTTGCATGCTACACTGCTGCGTATGGGGAAATTAGCATACATGCACCAGGAGCTGCGCAGCTCTGGTGTACGCTGGTAATGCACATGGAAACAGCTCGTACCTGAATCGCTTGGCGGCCATATTTGGCGCTAGATCACCAACGCTACTCCGGTGCCTGGCGCAAGCTTCAAATCCTGGGGCTTGTTTAGAAACTGAGTAGTCTGTGTACATGCAACAAATACATATCGTGTTCTGCCATTTATGTATTCTGAATAAAAGACTAGTAACTGATCAGACTGGCTTGAGACTCAACACTTAAATTATTCTGGCATGAAACACATTTGCCTTCAATCACACCTATTCACTGTGGTATCAAGACAGGAGTCTTAAGCATTAGAACTTGTAAATGTAAAATAATTCTGTTAGAACAAACAGCAACCAAAAAAGAGATTTATATGGCAGATATTTTAACTTTGCCATATCTGCAGTTTTAAAATGAAACCAATTTAAATGCTAAAGCAAAGTTTAAATTACAACAAGGAAAGATGTGCCTGTTTTGGTAGTCAAGTGAAAAAACACTTTTAGGAAGGCCTTCACAAAAGGATGATAGGCTACCTGCGGGATTAGATGGTAGACCAATACAGACTGCAGAAACATGAATTTTGACTTATGAAAGAGCACAGGTAAAACCAAGTTAGAAGTTTAAGTAACCCCTTCAGACCCCCACTAACAATATTTGAACAGTGATTTTTCCTTGCCCTGAAACAAAATATCACTTCAAATGTCCTTCAACAGGCAGAATGGCTTCCAATTAAACAAGGGTACACCCTACTCCTATCCTCCTTTACCTATAAGCTCTTAACTTTAAGATACCTTTCCATGTACTCCAGCAGATAAATTACCAGCTAAAATAACAATCACACAAATCTTTCCATTCCTTACTTACCATAAGAATAGACTTCATCGTACTGACCACAGTTTTTCAGCATTAGCTCTCAGCATATGGAAATCCTTTCCACTAATGATAAGCTTTACTTACCCTCCTACAAAGCATTCTGTAATCAACGAAAGATATCTGATTCATCAAGCTTCCTGTAAGTGTTATGTTAAAGGGAGTATAAATTAAAACATGTCCCTTCCCTTTAGGCCTTCATATTCTGTCTTCACAGTCTGCTCTTCTACCTATTAAGTCTCCATCATCTCCCCCTTCTTTCTCATTTTTCTGGCCACCTTTCACTCTATATGAACTTCCTCCCCCCAATACACAGAACTGTATATACTGTATATGTAATTACTGCATATGCTGCATTTTTGAACCAGTTATATAAAGTACAATTGTAATTGTGCAAGTTCTACATACTTGGAACAGTAGATGCTCAAAGAACACACTGCCTTACTGGTATATTGGTTGTTGTGCTCTACTACTCTATCTCTGTCAGTCTACCAAAGCTCAGAGTTCCTCCCCCTACCTGTCTGTGGGTGTGATGGACCAATCACATGACAGAGGGACTGTCTTTCAGACATAGACAGAATCCTTTCAGTTTTCTAGGGACCAGAAGGAAGAGAAGATAAAAACGTAAGTTTGCGACCATCTACTGTTCCAAATGAAAAACAGTACAAACACACCCAAAAAGGCCACTGGGTACAACTCACTGGCAACAGCAACATCAAACTATATACATCCACACAGGGGAATGGTGGGTGAGAACTGACAATAAGACAGTGTGTTCTATGAACATCTACTGGTACATGTAAGTATGACTTACACAGCTGTACTATGTTCAACAAACACACTGCCATACTTGCATATGGGTAGATTCCCAAAATGTGCCCAACTTCGGTGGAATAAGGAAAAGGATGCAGGAGCCCTTGGAGAATGGTCCTAGTGAAGCCTGCTCTGTATTTAGAAAAGGTAATTCATCTTGCAGTGCTTCATAAAGGTATGGACAGAGCAAGTTGCTGCCTCTAAAATACTTCTAGAATCCACTTCTTTTCAATAAACCACTGAAGAAGGCAAAGGAACTGGTGGAATGCACCTTTACCTTCCCTGGATTCACTTTGCCATGGTGGGTGTAACAAAAAACAATACGATCAGACAACCAGATTTTAATAGTTTACTTAAAAATGGTAGACCCTCCTTTGCCACTAAGTAGGAAAGAAAAAGCTTTTCAGCCTTCCCGAAGGGTTTCATTCTGTCAAAGTAGTACCTGACCTGCCAGTGCACATCCAAGCTATGATGTAGCCTCTCTCCCTTATTCTTAGGTTCTGGAAAGAACACAGGGAGGTTAACAGGCAGATTAAGGTTGAATTCTGAGACCTTTTTTTTATGCCTGGAGGAGGGGCTAGTGCGTAACACAACCCTATCCCAGTGGAAAATCAAGTAAGGCTGTCCCACCAAGACATCTTGCAGCTCAGACACCCACCTTGCAGATGTCAGAGCAATAAGCAAACCAGTTTTCCGTGTTAAGAATTCCAGATCAGCCAGAGAGGCAGGTGTGAAAGATGTTAAGGTCAACTTTTCAAGAACATAGCTAAGATGCCATGAAGGAAGAATGTGCATGTGAGGGAATTTTATACACAATACTTCCTTCATAAACTGTTTTAACAAAAGACTAGAAGAAAGAGGGATATCCATTGGCAGACATTCAGAGAAGGCTGCTAAATGCACCTTAATGGATGCATATGATAAGCTATCCTGAAGTGGCTCAGAAAAATATTTTAAGATCAGTGGGATGTTAACCTCAACGGAGCTCCCATTCAGGCACCATTATAAAATCTCATCTATTTGTAAACATACGATTTTTTAGGAGCAGGTTTTCTGGCCTCCTTTAACACCTGCTGCACACCCCCATGAAACAAGTGCCTACATGGAGTCAAGATTAAATCACCCAGGCTGTTATGAGATGTAATTGCTCCAGACTGGGGTGCAACAGTTGCTCCTTCGACTGTGTCAGAAAATTCAGAGTGAGAGGAAGTATGTGGTAATTGCCCTTGGACCATAACCATTAGAAAGGAGAACCAAGATTGCTTGGGCCAACAGGGGGTCACTGCAACCATTTTTGACATTTCTTTTTGAGCCTTCAGAATTAAATTATGAATTAGTGGAAAGGGTGGAAACACATACAAGAACATTCTTGTCTAAGGGGAATATAATGCTTCTGTCCTCTAAGCATGGCTGCAAGGATGTCCGGAAAATAATTTCTCCAGCTATCTGTTTTGAAAGGAGGTGAACCTATTTGAGGTGTTCCTCACATCTGGACTACATCCTGGAACACCAATGTCTTGAGCTGCCACTTGTGTGGGTATGCTTAGGTTATGCTTAGTTTGCCTGCCACAATGTTTTATGCTGATAGGATGTAAGACGCTAGAGGAGTCACAGAATAATGTAAAGCCAGCTCCTAGGCTATCACTGCCAACTGGCACAGAGGGGATGATCTTGTACCCCCTTGTTTGTTGTGGTACCACATCATTGTGGTGTTGTCCATAACCACAAGAGGAGGAATCAATATGTGGTAAAGGAGTTTGAAGGCATGGATCACTGCCAACACTTCCTTGATAATGATGTCCTTGGGCTCCAAAGTCGCCTGCATTTGTGTTCCCATTGACACCACCAAGCGAAGTCAGACAAATCTGTCTGAACCGACTCTACCGGAACAAAAAAGGAGGAGGAAAGTCCTGGATTAATACTCTGCTGTGTCCTTTACTACTGTAATTGTTGTCTGATGAAGGGCAGCTCTGGTAACTGAGATTCCAGAGAATGTTGGTGTTGCATCCAAGAATTTCAGACATAAAATTAAAATTTTCTCATGTGGAGACATGTCAGTGGTATCAAGAGAACCATGGATGCCACAAGTCCTAGAATTTTTAGGAATTCTCTTGCTGAGGTAAAGTTCCTCTGGAGAATTCCTGAAACACCATGTGGTAAGACAAGACCTTGTCTTCAGCAAGAAAGGACATTCTTTTGTTGAAGTTGATTAAGCACCCCAAGAAGATGAGCCTTGATGAGGGGGTCAGGCATGACTTCTGAAGGTTCAATTTGAACTTTAGCTGGGAGAGTAAGGTCAATACCTTCTCTAGTGATTCCAAACACCTAGAAACACACCCTGTACAGATCAGCAAGTCATCTAAGTAAGGAAAGATGTAAATGCCAAGATTCTGGTAGTGAGCCACTATGGGACAAGGGGATTTGGTAAACACTTGAGGCACAGTGGATTGCACAAAGGACAATGCAGAAAAATGACAGTGCAAACCAGACACAAGAAATCTCAGATACCTCCTCAAGCAATGGGGATATGGTGATGTGCATCCTTCAAGTCTAGGCTTGCCATGAAGCAGTGTTATGGCAAAAGAGGAAGCAGTGTTTGCAGAGTTAGCATCTTGAACTTGGGGACCATGACAAAGGTATTCAGAAAGGAAAGGTCTAACACCAGTCTCCATGACAGCTATTTTTTGGGAACCAGCAAAATTCTAGAGTAGAAACCTTTCATCCTTTCCGAAGGAGGGATCAGTTGCATTATCCCAGAGTCCAGCACTTACTGAAGTATAAGAGGAAATAAAGTGTGGTCTGGTGGGTGAGGGAGAACCTTCCATTGTCACCTGTAACCTCTGCCAACAATGTTGAACACCCAGTTGTCAAAAACTACTGACAGTCAGGCCACCTTGTTGAAAGCTAACTTTTAAGACAGAGCATCCAGAGGGAGACTTGGGAAAGATGAGTGCTGCTCCTCGTCATAGTCATAGGTTGGAAGACAGACTTCCCTTCTTTAGGAAAGAACCCCCTCTTGTTAGCTTTGGCAAAGTTCTTATTCTGCCATTTCCCCTGGGTGCCTTGGCTTTTGTTCGGCTAGGACTTTTGTTTGTTAGGCCTCTGAAAATTTATCCTGCTTCCTGCTTAATGGAGGGAAATTTGGGAATATGAAACATTTTAGACCCCACTTTCATCAGCTTACTTATATCATCCTAATGTTTAAAGATCTGATTAGCTACTCTACCAAAACGACAATTAGATTCAAGTGAATCATTCATAATCTCATTTTTTTAACTCATCAGAAAAGTTTTAACTATGCAACCAACCACAGACTTAACTGCATTTCTAGAAACAGTATCAGCCCCTTCCAAGTCATTCTATAAAGCATGTTTAGACAGTTGAGAAACGCTAGACAGAATATCTTTGACACAGACTTTTTGCTCAACAGGTCATGCAGTGAACTTATCTAAACTATAAAAGTACCTCAACACAAACTTCGACAAAACACTGACAGTTAAACACCTTAAATAATACTGTGCTGGACTGCATTAGCTTCTTTTTCTGAGATTTAAGCCATTTGCTAGCTTATCTGAAGGGACAAGGTTTGAAGAAGACAGTCTTTTTTTTTGAGGATGTTGCTGGGGGCACAGCAGTCAGATCCACAGACGGGGGGGGTTTGAGACCAGACATGGTCAAGCACCCAATGACATTTTTAAACACTTTTTTAAAAAAAGATTCATTCAATAGAGGAAAATTACAAGTTTTCTTAAAAACATCCCCCAACGGTGGGATTAAAGGAAGGAAGGTCACCAAGCCTGTAGCCTCATCCTCCAAAAGATCATATACCCCTGCTGACCTCAGGAGCAGCCAAAGATTGCTCCCAATTATATACATCCCTCAATCTAGCCAACATTTGAGAAAAAGAAAACATCTGCTTGGGTTTCTGCAGCTGTGACTGATCAGCCACTGATTCTTGTGAAACGTTACTTTCCAAATTATTTTCAAAATCAGTTTTGGTTTAAGCACTTGGGCTTTAGGCCCACCCCTTAGCTCTCCCTTGCCTTTCTCCCTCAGATTCTGACAAATATGGATGGACAATTTCCTACAGTTTCTCCTGCCAGTCTGGCTGATATGGGCATAGTGTAGCAACTGCCTCAGGTACATGGACAACCATCTACTACTACCATCTAGGAACACAATTTGTGAGAGATGCAATTACATTAGGAATCTAGAGTCCAAGCTCTCTCCCCCTCAAGCCAGTATATCTGGCACCGAAAAGGCTGTCAACACAATCACTACACCTCAAACACCACCCACACCTACACAACACACACCCACATATGCGGAAGTCCTCCACATAAACATACCCAAACAAAGGAGACCTTCAAGGCAAAAACACACGTGATCTCCACAGTCCTCCACACCACATATCACGCATAGTCCACACACCTGTCCCTCACAGCCACTAAGACTTCACCATAAACCCAACATATTAGTCATAAGAGAATCCATTGTGAGACACACAGATGTGCCTCTCACCAGGCTGCATAAGGAAAAGGTCATAGTTGTCTGTCAGGTGCCAGAATCCGCCATATCAATACAGACTCGAGTCTTTCAACAACAGGTACTGTTATGACTCTGTCATAGTCCATGTTGGCATGAATTACTTGAGATTTATCTCTCTGGACTACATGAAGAGAGCCATGACTGAGCTCGCTGATAATGTGTCCTAGGCAGGTATGTCCCTAACCTTAAGCAGCATTCTGCCATCACTCAGAATGATGTCTCAATACAAACATAAAATAATTAACTTTAACAATTGGCTTAGTTTCTGGTGTCATTCCAGGGAGATCCAGCAACTGACAGCCTGGGAAGATATGATCGACAGAGCACGATGCTTTGCCAGAGATGGCCTGCATCTGTCTCACCTGGGCTTCAGGCTTTTGGCAAAGGCTCTTGCCTCTCCTATAGTGCCTTTTATAGGAAATGTGATGAAGGTAAAACTACCAACATAAAAATTTCAGCAAAACACAAATTAAAGGTCATGCTTTTAAACGCTAGGAGTCCAAACATGAAATTGCATTAATTGCAAGCACTCCTGATTCTGGAAAATTCTGACATATGTGCAGTCACAGAAACCTGGTTCAAAGCTGCGGAGAGCACCCTGCCCTTACCTGGTTACTCAACCTATCATACATTCAGACCCCAAACTGTGGGCAGAAAAGCCAAAGGAGGTGGAGTTTCAATATACATTAAAGGCATACACACCTCCAGGCTGGTCAAACAGTATGATGCACAGGAGACACTCCAGGTGCAGTTAACCATTGGCAAGACCCCTATTCAAATCATGGCTAGCTACAAGCCCCCAAATCTGACTCAAGATGCCTAATCCGCCTATTTGGACCTGTTTGAATCGATCAAGATTCAACCCTTTACACTGAACCTGGGTGACTTTAACTTCCCAAACATAGATTGGAAGGACTACTCATGCCAGAACACAAATGTCTTGTGATTTCTTGATTTTGTCAATGCAAATTCCTTGGAACATCTAGTCAATACCCCCACAAGAGGTGATAATATCTTGGACTTGGTATTAACAGACATTAGTAACCACTGCAGCATCCCTATAATATCTTCCTCCCTGGTAAGATCCAACCACAAAGCGGTCACTTTCGAAGTCACCATCTCCCCCAACCCCCCTCTAGCTAGAACCAGACATAAAAACTTCTTCAAAACTGATTACAGCCTTATGAGGAATGGTATAAGCAGCTTCACAGCCCCCTCCCCCTCTGTAGGAACTGGCACCAATATCCAAAACTACACCAAAGCACCATACGAGCATTTATATAGATGGATGGAATCAGGAATACCCAACAGGACTAAATCATCCTCTGCAAGGAAGAGTGAACCTGTCTGGTGGAAATCTGCAATAAATAAACTCTATAACCAAAGGAAAAAAACTGCTGTCCAAGACCATGAAGGAGCAGGTGCCCAATTGGAAATAAGAGCACTAGTGAAATCCTCCAAAGCAAATTTCAAGTCCAAATTGGCCACATCTACTAAAGACAATAATAAGGCCTTCTTCACATAGGTCCACAACCTCAAAGGAAGCACTCAGACCTGTTCAGAACTGGTGGTCAAGGACACCAGATATACAAATGCTGTAGATATAGCAAACCTGCTGGCTGACAGTTTCAGTGAAAACTTTACCCCTCTGTCCTCCCCATCAGTAAATCAGGACATCCCCAGAACCTGCCCCCTTCCCCTTATATCTAGGGAACAGGTCATCACTGCTCTCTCAAAGGGCAAAAAATACAGCCTCCATGGGACCCAATAGCATCCCAGGCTGCAACCTACGTGGACTGAGGCAGGAACGTACAGCACCATTAGGCACCCTACTCAACCAAAGCCTGAGTACTGGCTTCGTTCCAGCTGAGTGGAGGACAGCCACTGTCATCCCTTTACACAAAGGTGGAGCATCCATTAATCCGGGAAATTATACACCCATCAGCCTAACTAGCCTGATCTGCAAGGCCATGGAACAGATTATCATGGACCTCATTAACAAGGACATTGGCAACCTCCAAACACCTGATCCCACACAGTTTGGCTTTGTCAAGGGGAGGTCATGTCTGCTAAATTTGGTTGAATTCTTTGAGACAGTCACCAAAGCCATGGATGAGGGGAAGACAGTGCACACCACCTACCTTGACCTGGCCAAAGCCTTTGACACTACTCCCCACTCAGGCATAATAGGTAAACTCTCTCAACTAGGCATCGATCCATATGTTACCAGATGGGTAGAAAACTGGCTCACTGATAGAACCCACGTAGTCAAAATAGAGGAAGCCACCTCAGGCAGTAGACCTGTAACAAACAGCGTATCCCAGGGTTTGGTCTTGGGGCCTGTGTTATTTGAGATATCCTTTTCTGAGGTGAAGGCCAAAACCAGTGGGCTATGGCTGACTACGTTTGCAGACTACTGCAAGCTGGGTGCTGTCATCAGTTCCCCTAGTGATGTGGACATCCTCCAAGAGGGTCTCACTCAGACAAATGACTGGTGCCAGAAACATGGCCTCAAGCCTAATACCAAAAAATGCATCATCATCCCCTTTGGAGAGAGTGATGTCCCCACAAATTATCACATTAATAACAACGTCCTAAGCACACAATCAGCTGTGAGGGATTTGGGCACCCAGGTTGATAGGACCCTGGACTTTTGACCATCATGTTGCTTCCGTTGCACAGAAAGCCTTCTACATGGCCCACCTCATAAGTAAGGGTATCTTATCCAGGGACAAGGAGGTCATAACATCCCTGTATTCTTCCCTTGCAAGGCTCATTATTATTATCAAAGCACATGCAGCAGCTGGAGATACCACAGAGGTTCTTCTCCAAGAGAAACCAGGACCTCAAACATCTACCATACACAGATGGGCTAAAAGCCTTATCCCTCTACTCAGTTTCATACAGACTCCTCAGAGGTGACCTCTGTCTGGCATACAAGGCGATCATGGACCCCACCTTGATGGGACTGCTGCATATCCATAAGTCAAGCTCCACTCGAGTAACCTGCACGCTCAGCCTCAACCTGGTCTGTGACATCAGCAAGACTTGTTGACAGGACAGATTTGTGCCTCAGAGACTCTTTTTAAGTGCAACCTGGATAACTGGATGGGATACAGAAAATATACCCCTGGGATTCTACCCGTGTCCCTGCTAAACAGGGCCAGTGGGTGCTGATTTGTCTAAACATGGGCTAAACTCTTGGCTAGGCTTATAAGGGCCTCAAGGCTAACAGCCTAGTAACCTCCTATGATCAGGATCCCTGGGTGGCTGAATGGAGGTGTGAGCACTGATGCTACTCATAACCCAGGTTTGCACCCTGCAATCAACTGCCTGAACAGTGGATCTAGCCACAGCCACCAACTCAGGTGTAAACACAGTCAAAGACAGTTGCCCAATGAAGTGGTGGTCTTCGGTTTCTTTCTGCATGCATTACACTAGTGGGAAAATCCCAGGGGGAGAAGTATCAGCACTGTTACAACAGACTGCACGTAAACAGTTTGGTTTTCCCGTACCTGAAACAGACACTGGTACAGCCCCACTGGATGTGTCTGACACTTGTGTCATGCACATTTGTGGTAATAACACTACACCAGGAGATTTGGGCACAAAAAAGGTGAGTGGTCCAACAGTCTGCTTAAGACTACTGCAGAGTCACAAGCTGTAGCCTGAGGCATATTTCTTAATTTATTGCTATGTTTTTTAAGTGCCCAAGGGGTAGATGGTGGTGGGGCACAGTTTCTGAGTCTATCAAGTCAGCGGATAAAAAAAAATAGATCAACAGAAAATACTAGCTGCATGATCAGCCAAGTAAACAATGGACACATCCTACAATTCTCTCTCTAAATAGCAATCTGAATTCTGTTCTTTAGGGATACTGTTCTGAACCCTGCACTAGATGAAATGACAGCAGCTTCAGTAGCACAGCTGCAAAAACAAAACACATATAAAGTCCTCTGATATTGTTAAAAAGAATAATTTCAGTTCAAATAAATTGATACAGCCTAAAACAGTATTAGCCAAGAAATAAGTCATAAACTGATGAAAAATTATTGTTCTAAATGTACAACATACAAAATAGCACCAAAAGTAATCTGAAGTCTACTTCTGGAGGGGTTGGTATTACGACTGCACTGAATAAAATGACAGTTTTAGTTACACAGTTATAAAGCACAAAATGCCTGCACAAGTCCCCTAATTTTGGATAAAAAAAACAGTTCCAATCAAAATGAATACAACCTAAAACAATGTGTTGAACATCCTGTCCTATAGTTTAATTGCTTATAGTTATTTGCAGCTAAATCTTGAATATGAGTTGCTAATAACTGAAGTGTGTGCTACATTGCCCACCAAACTTTCCCTTTCTAAACCTGAACGTTTGAATTTGTCCTGGTCAGTATATGAAACACATTAATGTAGTGTTGTTCATATTAATCTGACAGTGATCGGGCCAAAAGATATCCTAAAAGCTGTCAGGGTTCTGTATACTGCTTTCATCTCCTTCGAGTTGGAGAAGCAATTCCTCTGTGGAGATCAGCTGCCTTGCATTGTTAAATTTTCTAGAAGACCACTATATCTGGGTGAGTTTGCTCAAAAACCCTTAGGCATGGGGTCATCCAGAATTAAACCTTGGGGACAATAAATTATGGTGGTCAGACTGGCTATGGCATGGTGCTGAGTATCTCAACTACTCAGTTACATAGTGGGGTACTAACATTCATTTCATTTGAGAACGAGAGTGAAAATTCTGATATCCCCATGTGGGATAGATGAAAGTACATACACAGAGTTTTTCACTCACCTTTGCATAATGTTCTAAGCCCAACTCCAGGTGTGTCTGTGAACAACTTGTCAGACTTTGATGTTAATCATGGGGAAAGCTTGAACCTTCTACACTATGGGTTTAAAGTAAAAACAATTGTTGCAGGAGCACTTACCTAAGTTTGGGAAAAGTATCTCACATGTTCCTGTACATCAACAACAAGCCATCCTTCAAAGGTTAATTTTAACTCCCAGATTACGTACCCACCAGATGAGGCTAGTTTACAGAGGTTACTGGACATTTTAAGAAGTGCAGAGAAAGAATACAACACTGAAGATGGGTGCTTAGCTTGTGAGTTAAAGGAAGCCGACAAGTTACATATATTCTAGGAGTGTAAGTGGATCACTTCTGTATGGAGTATAACACGGATAATCACTAATGACATCATTGTATGCTGTAGCTCAATAGATGTAAATACATGGATTCTGCTATATCCAGTGCACTGCTCCCCCTTTATCTCAACCTCAGAGATTATGACTACTATCTGCAATTATGAGGCTCTATGCTGTCTCGGAATGAAAAGACCCAATCAGACTAAATTGTAAGAAATGGATATTATTTTTGAAAAGGCATGCTAACTTACTGCAATCAGAATTGTTGAGATGAGTGGATAAAGACATTAACACATCATTCTTCAACTGGAAATGGATACAGGTAGCAAGGTCAGCAATGGGACAAGGCTTTAAATCACCAGCCCTTTAGGAAACATTTGCTTATATTCCTGACCTCTTGAACAGTAGTCATCACACTAGTAGACTGGAATATGCTCATATTTTGAGAAGGCTCTGCATATTGCATCACACTGTGTTTCACTGTATAGTATTTTGTTTTACATTATTTTATTTTACCTTATTTTATTTTTACTCTGTAGTAAAAGCTGTTTGTAAGTTAGTAGTGTAGCAGCTGGTAGCTTTTTTATTATTTAACACTGAAAATAAACAACTAGCAAAAAATCTGCAGGTTGTGGGTAGCCCTAATGACAGAGTTGAAAACTGAAAATTACAATGAGCCATATGGAATTGTGAAGATAACTGATTTTTCCATGCTACTGTAGCCATAAAAATCCTGTTTTATGAAAAGTTGTTGAATCTTTATCGTTGCCATCATGAATAATTTTACATTTATTACGGCCAAAAATTGAATGAAAATTTTGCCCCCTGCCACAAAGCTTCGTTGTTTTTCCCATATATTGCCTTCTAACTTTCTAATGCATATACTCCCGAGACTCAGCCTAGATGTTGCAGCATACTTATAGCCATGTAATGTGCTAAAGACTAGTTTTGCCTCATGCTGGAATGATTGTTTCTACAGTCCAACATGGTACATTTAGTGTTACACAGAGACTACAGTGGCGAAGCAATAATCTAGTTGCTGACCTAATTGTAAATTATTTCCATACCTGTTATTAGATTTGCTGCTGCTTTAGGTAAGGTAGTTAAGTGTTTTTCTTGCAGTAATGGAAGTTTGCAACTTATTCCATTGCAACTGTTGTTTTTGTATCTGTTTTGCTGTTCTATCTTTACTCCGAGTTTAATTCCTAGTCTAATTTACGGTAATTTTTCTTTCCAAGATTTTATCCCCTGCCACTAAGCTTCAATCTTTTCCCCCACATTGCCTTCTAACTTTCTCTGACCTGCAACTGTGAAGGAGCTATTCTCATTAACAGAAATCTGTTTCTTTTACCAAGCCTGAAATTGAATGAAATTATATCCCTCAAACCCAAATAACTATCCTGCTAGTTGATTGCTTTTTTCTTAGTTTTTCTCTCTTTGCTGTAGTATCTCTCAGCCCCGGTTCTTCCCACTCTGTTTGGCCTTCACTTCGGGTTCACTCCACTCCCCTACCCTACCCCCATTCCCACCCACCACGGTTACTCTAGATTTATACTCTATGCACACTTACATAGCCCATCCCACTGTTCTCAGTTTAACCAGTCTACATTCTTTCTATACCCAACCATAACTCCTCCCCTCCAACAATCACTATCCTCCATACACACCACTATTCACCCCCTCCCCACCCTAGTACAGTCTATTATCCTTCTCTTTAAACTACTACCCTCCTACCAAACCTTAACAAACTTAATTCTCTCTCCTTCACAATTCTTACCATTCACCCCGTTCTTTCCTGTCTTCAACTTAGACAACTAACACTATCTTTTTCACAATAATACTCACACCTATATACAACTCCAACTGTCATTCACAGTCTCCCACAACATGATCCAGCTCTACCTTACTACCTCCCTACTCAAATCTTTCATTCTTAACCTCCTATCATATTAAACTCATTCACCTACAACCATCTCCTACACTAACACATCCAACAACACACAATGATCCACCTCTACCCTTCCTAATCTCTCCTTCACTATATAATATCTTCCCCTTATTATTTCATAAGATCAAAGTATTCACTCTCACTCCTACCTATACCAAACCTAAATACAGATCCACTTCTTACTTCTACCATTTGAAATCTACTCTATTACCAAGTTCTCTTCGGCCAGATGGAGACATCCAACCCCAATCCTGGCTGCCCCACTACTCCCAGCACCCTACCATCCTTTCATGCACCTTACACCAACTACCCCCTCCCTTCCACTGTACTTCCAAACACCTTATTATCTACTCAATTAATATTTAAAGTCTACTCAACACAATTACTGACCTTCATTCTTGGACAGCCCAACACTCTCCACATATTTTAACCCTATCAGAAACATGGCTAAAACCACATATCTCCAATACCAAAATCCTACCTCCCAGCTATAAAAAAACAGCTTGCAGCATTAACCTCCATGGCTTTAATCAAATAATCACAACTCCCACCCACTTTAATAAAAACAACTCCTCCATACTGGATTGGATACTAGTCTCTAATTCAAACCATTACCACAACCCTGCCACTCTACCCCTGATACTATGAATGACTACCTCCCTATTTATCTGCAAAGGCACTTTCTTCATACTCCCACATCCCACCTAAACAGAGACAGTCACAACCTTTCCTGCTTTGATTCTTTAACCTTTAATAATACACTCTCATCAACAGACTGGTCCAACCTCCAACATCTCCCCTAAATGACGCACTTCTAGAATTTAATCATACTTTCCTCAATATACTTAACTCACTAGTTCCACTGAGGAAAATTAAAATTAAATCGGACCATGCCCCTGGCTTACAAAAGACATTTACACCCTCATGAAAAAAATTGATAATGCCTGGAAACAATGGCTAAAGTCTAAGTCCACTATACTACTGCAAAAATACAAAAAACCCAGAAATCTCACCAAAAAGCAAAACAACAAAGATAAGAAGAAATTCTACTATGAATCTCAACCCACCACACTAACTACAAGAAACTGCCACACTAATTAACTATTTTACTGAATCTATCCACAAACGTACCCACACTGATCAAAACAATAATTCTACCCCCACCACTTCCACTATCACCAATACCTCCTTCTCATTTAAACCTGTCCCCATTGCTTATATAAAATCACTACTGCTCAATCTAAAACCATGGCCCCCCCCTCTTCTGATAATCTTCCTCCCATCTTTCTTAAACTTGCAGCTGACACTATAGTGCATCCTAGCTCTATACTCATCAACAGATCAATTCAAGAATCTACAGTCCCTGACATCTGGAAATCTTTCTACACCATACCACTACACAAAGGAGGTAATTTCACGGATACTTCCAATTTCAGACCCATAGCCATTCTCCCCCCACTCTCAAAAATCCTCAAAAAATGCATACACAATTAGCTCCTCAAATACCTACTTCAAGAAAATCTTCTGACCACCACTCAGCATGGCTTTAGGCCAAATCATAGCACTTCTACTGCCCTTCTATTTTTCACTCACACAGTTGCAGAGGCTAGAGACAAAAAACAACTGGTGTCCTGTCTTTTCCTAGACCTCTCAAAAGCATACTATACTGTTTCTCACTCCAAGCATCTAACTAAACTATCTGATCTAAACCTCTCCAACTTTGCTATTCTCTGGTTTTCCAGCTATCTTAACAAATAGGTTGCATTTAGGTTGATGGCAAACAACCTGCTCCCCTTTTTTACCTATCCAGACAGGAATCTCCCAAGGATCTATTCTATGTCATCTTCTCTTCAACATCTTTACTAACTATCTCTACTCATCCTGCAGCACCTCCTCCCTTATACAATACTCGGATGATTCTACTCTTACCTCCCTTTCTGATATTATTCACCTTCATTCCATCACTCAATGCTCATTTCTCACCATCGAACAATAGCAAACAGCTAACCAACTCATCCTAAACCATAAAAAAAAAAAAACTCCATCTATTCCTTCCTTGCACCATAAATCCACCTTCTCCATCTCATCCCTTGATAACACTATTATCAAAGCTGAACCACACACCAAAACTCCTAGGCACTATAACCGATGTCCAACTAAAATTCTACCTCCATATGCAACAATGTATTAAAAAGGCACATCAATAGCTAGACCTTCGCTACAGAAATAATAAAATTCCTATCCCCTGACTCCAAACCTTCACTGGCACAGGCATTCCTCCTACCCTGCCTTACTTACGTCTCTCCAATATTTATGCATCTACAATCCACCTTGATAACCAAACTTGAAAAAACATACAATAAAACAGCTAGATCTGCTGGCAACCTACCATATAAAACCCACCAGTACCTTGCTCTTAAACAACTCCATTGGCTTGAATTCCCCCAACTTCTGCTCCTATCCCAGTTGCAAATCACTCACTCCTTGCTAAATAAACATTTAGCCTGTCCCTCCCTCTCCTCTCTGGGTCTACATTATGATATCGCATGCTCAGAAGAGCAAATGACACATAGTCGACCCCATGTAAGCGAAAGCTTATGTCAAAACCTCAGAACAGCGATTTTTTTCCCTTGGAAAAAAATCGCTGTTCCGAAAAAAAAAAAAACTGTAAAACATTACATAATGTGGCGGGCTTCATCCCCCACACCCCCTGATGTGGGGGCTGTGCCCCCCACACACCCCTACTTAAATATATCAACTCTGAGATCACATTACAGTGCCAAAAAGGCAAAGTAGCGAAAGCGGCCAAACAAATTCTTTCCCAGGGAAAGAATTTGCTAAAAAGCCACTTTGCTGTTTTGCCTTTTCGCACTTTTCAGCTCGACAAAGACGCATTCGACAACCTGCATCTGCAACAGCGTCATAGGGAGCCTCCTCTGTACCATCCCTCTATACTCCTGTCTGAACCCTTCATAGTTCTGATCAAGTCCTTCTTGATATTTATGAACCAAATAAAAACACTGACAAATTACTTTACAGAAGCACAGTGTCCCAAGCCTAGAACAAACTCCCCCCAAATATTCGTAACATCAAATCCACTAACTGCTTCAAAAGGGAACTGAAAATTTACCTTGCTAACACTAGTTCCTGTACTTGCCAGGACCCCACCTAAACCCTACCCCCAACTATCTCACGTTACCCTTAAACTGTGGAATTCTGATCACTCTGCTTCAGGACTACTGAGAAGCTATCAGACGCATCATTGTTTATACCTTCCTTTGTGAACTGCAACATTTCTATGTCATGTAGCCAGGGTTGCCAGATGTGCCTATTTGAGCGGGACTGTCCTGGGATCAGCAGCCCGATCCCGAGTCCTGCACTGCCAGATAAAATCCCGGCGAAACAGTCTCTGGTTTGCTTTTTTGATTGGCCCATATGCCGGTATACGAACCAAACAAAAAAATCGCAAAACGGAGCTTATTCTGTTGAATGCGGAACTGCCTGATGTTCCGCACTGAACAGAAGTAGCTCCGTTTTGCGATTTTTTTGGTTGGCTCGTATATCGGCATACAGGCCACTCAAAAATCACCAAACATGGAGCTACTTGTGTTTAATGCGGAACTAAAGGTGTTCCGCATTAAAGAACCTTTTTTTTTTTTGGTCTTCACTTAGTGTGAAGGACACCTTTTTTTTTTTTTTTTTTTTTGGTCCCTACCATAAGAAATCTGGCATCCCTGCATGTAGCTTACCTTTATCAACTGTCAGCATTATAATTTAATGCAAATGTGGATTTTATTTGCTTGATCTAGTCTGCAATAGAATACTGTTTAATGGCTATAGTCTTTCTTCTTCATGTCATGCCATCTTATCTTGCACAAACATTCTATACAACTGTTAATACATTTACTGCACAATCTTGGATTTTTGTAAACAATTTAATGTCCTTTACTGTCTGTAAGTTTCTAATTTGTGTAGCCTTGAAATAATGTAAATTGTTTGTATTTCTTATTTGGAGCTTTTCTCCTCGAGTCTCCACTGAAAATGGGCCGGTGGCTCAGTTGGACTAACCTGGTTAACAAATGGCAAATAAATAAAGTTTGCTCACATATAAGCATAGAACTGGTACTGAGGTGGCATTTTTTTCCCCTGGAACCAGACATATTCTGGAATGACCTCTTTCAAATGTATAACTTCCTTTGCTATGAAATGATTCATCAGTTGAACCGCTAAATATATCTGCTGAGACAATGTGTATGAAGCAAGCTGCCTTTGTGTTTCCTGAAAAAAAAATCTACTTCATAACCTTGCTTTATTCTTTCAAACAACTGTCCTGATTTACCTGTTGTTATGCAGAAAAACAACTCTCAAACTTACTTCATAGGAGTACTGGGCCAGTAGGCAAGTAGCAGTTATTCTGAAGACCTTAGGTTGTATCCGTCCTTTACACATGAATCTGTGCTACAGTAGGCTGTACTCTGCTTTCCTTTGTACTGTTCCTGTCAACAAAACTGCTGCAAAGGAGTTCCTTGTCTGTATAAGTGTTTTTTTTCTGTTTGTAGTGAAAGTATTTTAAACTGGGAATGGGAGATAACATTCCTTTCTCTAAATTAGTTGCTTGGCTTGGGTCTATATTAAAATACCGAAACCTCACTTACGCGAATACCTAAACGCCGACACATAAATAGCGAACCGTGAGAACACCAAATGTCCTGAAGCGCGAAATTCGAAATATCAAATTCCCATAGTTGGCCCTTATCCGGCATAGCTCCCTAACGTAAATGTGCAATAGTTACTGACCTTAGGGTTAGAGTGTGGGTTAAGGTTAGTGCATATATAGTAATACATGCAACCTACACTTTAGGGTTAGAAGTAGGGTTACGTTAAGTGTACATATAGTAATATAGTTGTGTAGGTCAACATATATGTAAATTACACTTTTCCCGTAGTTGGGTGTTGTTTGTTTATAGTTACATATATTTGTGTGTAATGAATGTTTAATTAGGATATGGGATATATGGGTGAAGTGTAGATATGGGGAAGTGTGGATTATTTATTTTGTTTGGGTAGGTAGTAGGTAGCGGGCAGTGGGGTTGGCCAACTATGGGAATTCGATATTTCGAATTTTACTCTTCGGGACGTTTGGCATTCTCGCGGTTCGCTATTTATGTGTCGGCGTTTAGGTATTTGTATAAGTGAGGTTTCTGTATTTTAATACAGACCCGCTTGGCATACCTTTCTTTTCTATGTCAACAATAACACTATCTGCTAGTTGAACAAAGAAAAGTTACTGAGCCACTACAGCATTAAGAAGCCTTGAACTAAGACCCTCATTTTAACATTCCATAAAGCTATTTTCTCTATACAGCCACCAACACAGCAGCTTTTGAGTAAGTCTCTACAGAATTATCAGCACATTTTAAAGTCTGAACTCTGTCTACTGCAACCATTAATTAATCTGTTCCATAAGTGACATTACAGTTTGGAGGCTATCCATAAATGGATACACAGCACATCCAAGATATGTCTGGTTAAGTTTTATTTTTAAAGCTTCAAATGCCCCACTTTTTTTACGTCTGAAGTAAAAAGTTCAGTTAACAATGTCCCAGTACTAGTGGACTTTGTAAATTTGCCCATATTGTGACTTTTAACTGCAGCAGCAATACTTCTTGTTGGTCCAGCAGCAGTGATGCCAGCATGGTATGCCAGAGATCTTGGGTTCCAGTCTCAAATGAGAACCAATATTTTTTCTGTCATTTAGCACACATAACTAAGGTTATGAGCTGTTAACAAGTTGCTTTCTGTGGTGTAGGATCTCACTCTCTCAACCTTCATTTGCTTGCTGTGTAGCATTTAAAAAGTCATTCAGCCAGACAGCGCTTTGAGGCAATTGTGAAATTGGGCTAGGCTCTTCAATGGTCTACTGGACCACATGTTTAGTAAAGTACAGTCCTATTTACCTGCAACAGTAGGTGTTCAAATTTCACACTGCCTCAATGGCATACAGGTTCTGTGCCAGTAAAACCCACACTGGCAGCTTTCTAGAGCTCAGAATCCCCTCCTCCAACTCTTTGTGATAAGAGGTTGGCTAAGACCCTCCTGTCAGGGGAAGCATAACCCCTGTCACAGAAAGTCAGTTAAGGCTTTTAGTGCTAAGTAGGAAGAACCAAGAAAGACCAGATGTTAGAATTGCCTGAAACCAACCAATGTGCAGCCATAAAACACCAACAAATAACCAAAGCCAACCAACAGCAAAACAAGGTTGAATACCATTGAGCTAACATAAATTAAGGGGGATGAGGGGGTGGGTGCTGCCACTGAGACAGTGTGAAATTTGAATATCTACTGCTGCATGTAAAAAGGACTTACACACCTGTCTATATTCATCAATTACACTGCATTAGTGGTATATGGGTTACTCCCAAAGTTTAGCCTATGTGGGAGAAGAAAGGATAAGGATCAAGAAGCCCATGGAGAATTGTCCTCACAAAACCTGTTCTGGAACTTGAGAAAGCATCCAGATTGTAACACTTGTAATGGTATGAAGAGAAGACCAGATTGCCAAACTCTAGAATGGTTCCAGAGTCCACTTCTTTACAATATGCCACCCAACAGGATAAGGCACTGGTGAAATGTGCCTTAACCTTGTCTGAAATAGATTTACCATGGTGGGAGCAATAAAAACAATAGCAGAGGACAACCAAAAAGTAATTATTTGCTTAGAGACAGAGTGATCGTACTTCGCCCCAAAAACAGAAAATAAACAGCTGATCAGATTTCCTGAAGGTCTTTTTTCTACCAAGTAGTACCTGAGCTGCCTGTGCACATCAAATGTATGTAGAATCTTCACTCTGATGTTTTTAGGTTTCAGAAAGAAAACTGGGAGATTGACGGCTTGATTCAGGGTACATTCAGAAACGTTTCATATGAAAGATGGATTAGTGCTTAGAATAAACCTGTCCTCATGGAAAATCACTTAAGGTTGGCCCACCATGACAGCTTGCAGCTCAGATATTTACCTTGCAGATTCCAGAGCAATAAACAAAACAGTTTCCAAGTGATGAACCTCAAATCAGACTGAAAGGCAGGTTCAAAAGGAGATAAGGTCACTATTTCAACAACACAGTTGAAATCCCAAAGTGGAAAATTTTATTTGTGGGGATTCTCAACTACAACACTCCTTTCATAAACTATTTGACCACAAAAAGAGTTGAAAGAGGTGGATCCATTGGCAGACAAGTTGAGATGTCTGCAAGATGCACCTTGACTGATGTACAAGATAAGCCACTGCTGAGTAGCTTGTACAAATATTTAAAAAAACAGAGAGGTAGACACTATGCAAAGCCCTCTGATATTGGTTAGGCACCACTTACAAAACCTCTTCCTCTTGTAAAAATAAGATTTTCTAGTTGCAGGCTATCTTGTCCCCATCTGTACCTGATGCACATCCTCATATAACAAGTGTCTAAAAGGTATCAAGATAAAATCCATCCAGGCTGTCAGTAGCAACTGCTCAATGTTGGAGTGCATCAATCACCTCTGACACTGTGTGAGTAGATCCAGAGTTTGAGGAAGCTTGAGGCAACTCTCCTTGGTCAATCCGATTAATAGGAGAAGCAACTTTGCCAGGACCAAAGGGGGTTACCACAATGATCTTTGGCAGTTCCTTCAGAATCTTTGTAAGTACTCTGTATATTGGTGGAGAGGGTGGAAATGCACAAAGGAACATTCCCAGTCCAAGGGAATGAGAATATTTCTGTATCACAAGCATGACTGTTAGGATGTCTCAAATAGAATTTGCTGACTCTCTATTTTGAAAGGAGGCCAACAAAACTATTTGAAGTTTTCCCCACATATGGATCAGATCCAGGCAGATCTCTGTCCTGAATTTCCACTCATGAGGTTCTGTCTGGGATCTGCTTAAGCCTATCTCCCACTATATTTTGCTCTAAGATACGGGAGCACCGAAGAGTCAAAGAATGCTATAAAGCTAGCGCTCAAGTCATCAATGCCAACCGGCAAAGAGGGTGTAACCTTGTATCCCCTTGTTTGTTCAGGTACCACATTACTATGTTTTTTTTTTTCTGTGACCAATAAAAGGGAACCCACAGACTATAAATGGTGAAAAACTATTAAGGTCTGAATCACTGCTAACATTTGACATTATGTGCTTTACAGATCAAAAAAACTCCATTCATCTTGCACTTGAATTACCCTGTGCACTACTCCCCATGGAAAATCTGATGACTCCATCCAGACTAAGTGGGCTCTGGAAGGAGAAGGTTAGGTCTGGACTGAAAGACATCTGAGACCTCCACTACTGCAACTCTCATTTTAAAATCCAGCACTGTTGCCTGGAACTCTAAAGAATGCAGGTGTTTGGTCTAACAATATTTTCAAGTACTACTGAATCTTAATCATGTGGAGTCTGGCCAGTGGTATCATGATGATCATCGTTGCCATACGGTCTAGTGTTTTGAGAGAAACTCTTGTGGAGGGAGCTTCTTTGACAAATCCCTGAAAATGTTCTGAGAAGTCAGGAGTTTGTCTTCTAGTAGAAAGGCCATACTTTTTTTGGTGTCAATCATATACCCCAGGAAGACCAATCTTTGTTAAGGTGTGAGACAGGACTTTGACTTTTATAGGTTCAACTTGAAGTTGGGACCAACCAGAATGTAATAAAGGCATCCTACAGATGTAAATTCACCATGGAACAGTAGTACAGAAAAAAGGGTAGGATGATCTGCAGGGTCAACATCTGAATATGGTTACTTTCCAAAATGTATTTAGGTACAATAAATCTAACACTGGTCTCCACTATAGCTCCTTTTGGGGGACCAAAAAGATTTTGGTGTAAAATCCTTTTCCTTTTTGTGGTACAGGAAGTGGTTTTATAACCCCTGCATGCAACTTGTGAAGGAGTACCTGAGAGAACAGATATGTCTGGTCTGATGGGTGTTGGGGGGGGGGTCCCTGAATGCAGGACAATTTTCTATCCACTGCCAACAGCATCCTCACTGAATTACACTGAATTATTCACAGTACCCACTTGTCTGACACTATCTGTGGCTAGGGTACTGGGTTGACTGAAACCATAGGGAAGGGGAAAGAGAAGGAGGGACAGGAAGAAGGGATGGGATGCCCCAAGTCCTGGCATAGTCATTCATTGTGAGGGAAATTATCTTTTCATGAAAGGAACCCTTTTTATTTGGTTTGGCAGCGTTATCCTCCTGCCATTTCCTCCTGGTACCGTGACTCTGGCTAGGCTAGGATTTTTGTTTGTTCTGCCCTATGAAGTTGGACGTCACGACAGAGAAGAATATGGGACTATGCTAGATACCTCACACATCAATTTACCTCTGCCTTCCCATTGTCTGAGAATATGGATAGCAGCAGACACAACTCCATAACTTAAAGCAGCATTCAAAATCTTATTTTTTAAATCCTCAGAAAAATTCTGGTTATATAACCAGGCATTCTTCCTCAATACAACAGAAGTGACTGAATTTCTATAATTTATGTCCGCACCTTCCAAGACACTCCTTAAAGCATGTTTCGAAATCTGAGTCCTATTAGAAAAAAATCGAATTTATATAATATCGCTGTTTGGCAGACAAAGATGCAGCAAACTCATCTAAGCTGTAAGCAGACTGCAAAATACATATTCACGTGAAGCCCTGATAACTTAAAATTCTAAAGACTAAAATACTAGACTGTGTGAAACTTTATTCCCTGAGATTTTAACCACTCCTCTATTTCATCTGGCGGTGTAGGGTAAGAAGCAGCCAAGGCTCTCTAATTAGAGTTGGCAATGTGAAACCGCAGCTGGGTCAGCTGACAAATGAGCAAAGAAAGCACTGCAAGGCCAGAGTACACCTTGTATTTCTTCATAGTCTTTTTAGGAAATGGTTCACTAGCCAAAAGGGTTTTACAGACATCATCTGAGGCTGGTAACAGGAAGAACAGCAAAAACATTTGGAATCTCATCCTCAATACGATCATAAACTTTCCTAGTCTCTGGCGTGGCTTCGGATTGCTTCCAATCAAAAACATCTCTAAAGCTAGCTGGCATCTGTGGAAAGGCAAACACTTAATTGGGCTTTTGAACCTGTTCACCTTCCAAAGAATCAGACTGGATGTATTCAGAGTGTTCACTACTGTCTGCATCAGGGTCTCCATCAAAATCAGACTGATCTCTAGGAAAGGTAGCCCCACAGTCATTCTGAATAGGAATGTTATCGCATACATTAGTTGACTGTGAAACACTCCTAACTAAGGAAACCACATAAGCTCTAAACAGGGTAATAACCTGATAATTTGTCATGTGATGAAGTTTGTTTCTTCTTACTATGAACTACACTTCAGGAGAAAATATTTGGGGACAGAGTATTATGTTTTGCAAGGGGTCTCTTACCCTAGACCTCTCCTCCACCTAAACAGTTTGGTTCTCCCGTACCTAAACCAAGTACTGGAACAGCCTCAGATTTGTCTGATCCTCGTACCACAGAAAGTTGCAGATTCACACCAGAGGGTGATAGGGAAGAGGTAAGTGGTCTGCAGACTGGATTAAAGCAACAAAAGATTCACAAGCTGTAGACTAAAGCATGTTTTTGATGAGTTTTTTTTTTTCCTTTTTAGGTGCAACTGGATTTAACTGGGTTGGAACAATATCTGGATCCATCAAGTCATCAATTCCAACCAGAATAACATACTGACACTGTTAAGGTCTGACTAACAGCAGCAATAATAAAAAAATATAAACAACGTTCCCACACAGCAAATAAAGCAGCTAAACTGCATAAAATATAAAAGAAACTTTAAACTGTACTTAAGTCTTGTTCTACAGTCTGTACAGTGTTGTAAACAGTACCATATACAGTCACAAGACCAAGTAAAATTTGCTTGCCCAAGTATTGACAAAAAGTATTTACTTATAAATTCTCGTCAGAAATAAAAAAAAAATATCCACAGAAAATACAAATAAAGTAATGTGTGGTAAATTTGAAAAAAAAAAGTGAAAAAAATGCAACATGTTCCTGTCAGAACCTCAAAATGAAGCAGATGAATAACAGACCTCTTAGCACCCTGTTCTACATGCATGAGACAGTCCCTAGTGTTCAACTGGCACCAAACAACTTTAGTCACCCAGTACGAGTAATAAAGCACTTTAGAAAAGCCCCATTACTTCTCTCCTTACCTATCCTCTTCCAGCTTTCAGAATCCACCATCACTGAATCTCCAACTGTCTTGCAACCTCTTGTTTTCTTCTTCACTGCTACTTCCCCACTACCTAACATCTATAAAATATAGATTCCTATACTTAGTTACGCTGCTCTACAGTTTATCCTATATTCTCCTCCATGTACTATGACATCTTTCATCCTACCACGACTCAGTAATATATTGCAACATCTGTCCAACTCTGTCCCAACCACCTATCTATGCTTCCTCTTTACACTCTCCACACATTGTACCAAACCTCTAACATTGCCCCGCGTTATTACTCCAAATATAGGCTGATTAATTGCACTTCAACTCAAACCAAAACAAAATTAAGTGCAAGAATCTTCTCCAAAAAACATGTATGCATAATTCCGCAATATACTAAAATCCTTCTACACTAGGAGGAGATATGCACCCTAATCCTGACCCCACCTATCACAATGAACACAAAGATAATTCTCTCCCACACACTTCTGTAACCCAACAGCCAGTCCCCAAACCTGGTGATCTAATTTTTGCTGCAATAAATGTTAGAAGCATAAGAAATAAAACTGTAGAACTACATGCCTGGATTACCCAGCATAAGCCTGATGTTCTCAATGTAACAGAAACTGAGCTTAAATGCAGCATAAACAACTCCAAAGTTATACCTCCTGGCTATATTACCCATAATGACCACATAAAGAGGGAAAAGTGGTGGTATTGCTTTAATATTTCCCAATACTCATCACGTTTCCCCTTACAGGAAACCAACTCCAAAATTCAGTTCAGCAAAGCTTCTTATTGCTTTCCTCAAAATAAATAATTATAAACAAATATGTATTATTGTCCTTTATATCCCTCCTAGTGACAATACAACTATACTGGAAGATGTCCTACATTAGATATCCATAACATTTCCACAAGAAGAAATTGAATGTCAGTTGGTTGGGCATAAATTCTAACTCCCCTACATCTAGAATGAACTTTATATGGTTTCATACAACAAATTAGCCCCACACATTATAACAAGACATCAAATTCTCTATTACACTGGATCCTAGTATCAGAACCTAACAAATGGTACATCACAGGTACAATGTCAGACTTTCTCAGTGATCGTCTCCCATTCTACACAACTAAACATCTCTCACAGCCAGGTAAACAGCATATTTATAAAACAACATGTAATCTTTCCAAGTTTAACCCAGAAATGCTCATTACTACACTATCATCTATTAACTGCACTTCCTAAAAATCTTCCCCTTAGATGATGCTGTAACTGAATCCAATACAACTTTTCTAAATATCCTAAATAGCCTTGCACCTCCTAGAAGGATGAGAATGAAAACAAATAATGCAATTTGGCTATCTATCCAAAAAGAGTAGAATGATAATTCAGGACAGAGAAAAAGCATGGAAAGAATGGCAAAAATATAAAACATCAATATCTTGAAAACTTCAGACTGCTTCACAATCATACTAAAAAGTAAATAAATGAAGACAAAAAGCTATACTATAACAACTTTCAGAATAATACTAAACACAACCCTAAAAATTTGGACATCCATTAAAGAAATCTTACATCCCTGCCAAAAATTCAACCTACCCCCCTCCCGATAACTCATCACTCAAAACTGCAATAAAGTTCAATTCTTATTTTACAGATAGTATAACATCTCTAACTAAGGATTCTTCAACATCTAATTCCAACTCTGCCCAACAGCCATATATCACCACATCCACTTTCACCTTCAAACCTGTGCCCACATCCTATATAAAACTTCTCTTAAATAAACTTAAACTGTGCTCTTCTTCAACTGACGATCTTCCAAGCAAGTCCTTAAAATAGCAGCCAGTAGCATTGCCTATCCACTCTCAGTTCTTATAAATAGGTCTGTCCAAGAATCTCATGTTCCCTCTCTCTTTGAAAAAAGTCACACATTATCCCTCTGCACAAAGGAGGAAATTCAACAGATCAATAAGTTTAGACCTACAGCAATCTTGTCTTCCCTCGCCAAAATAAAAATGCATTCAAAAACAACTGATAGACTATCTCCCCCAGGAAGAACTGTTATCCCCTACACAACATGGCTTCTGTCCTTCCCATAGTACTAGCACTACCCTTCTAACCTCTAAGGGTACTGTCAATAAAGCTAAAGATAATAGCAAACTAGTCTCTTCCTTATTTCTAGACTTGTCTAAAGCCTTCAATACTATCTGTCACAGGAAACTTCTACTTCAAATGTCCTCAGTAGGTCTTTCTCAGCCCACCCTTCTGTGGTTCAAAAGCTACCTGTCCAATAGATATCAGTCAGTAAAATGGCACTCCACTCTCTCTCTTTACCTCACAGTCACCACAGGTGTAGCACAAGGCTCTATCCTTGTTCCCCTCCTTTTTAACATTTTCACCAACACCCTCTATACTTCCAATACGCAGATGATTCCATTCTCATCTGCACATCTGACAACATGGTACACCTCCAAGAAATTACTCAGGAAGCTTCAACAGCCACTGAAACAAGGCGTTGTAATTCAGCTCATGCTCAACCCAAAAAAAGCAAAATTACTACTTTTCCCCCAAATACTTCTCTCATGAAAAAACAAAATCTGAAGTCCCCTCTCTTGCTAATACAACCACTGAAGTCACTTCTCATAGCAAACTATTAGGCATGATGGATGCCAATCTTACATTTGACATGCATATACAAAACTGCATAAGAAAACTCATCAAAAACTAGGGATGCTTTACAGAGCCCAAAACTTTCTCACTGATGCAACTAAAACTGCACTTGCCACTACTTATCTCCTCTCAACTCTTCTCTGTGGTGTTCCCATGCTTACCGACCTCCAGGCTTCACAAAAATTAAAAACTTGAATAATGGTATAACAAAGTTGCTAAATTTGCAGCACACACCCCTTTCAGAACCCACCACTGAATAGCACTGAAATGCTTAAATTAGTTAGAGCTGCCACATGAATACACACAACTTCTTACCATCTATAAAATTATCCAGCACCCATCTGCCTGTCCAGCACTAAAAAACAATTTACACAAAAAAGTTCCCAGTTGGTCATTGTGATCCAGTGACCAAAAACTCCTGTCTACAAACCTAGCAAACCTGCTAGGTACTGTCTGTACTCTTACAAGGTTGCTAAGGCCTAGAACTCCTTACTTGTATCCGCCAGGTCTATACCCTCCCTCACTCCCAGCTTTCAGAACCACACTGAAAAACTTCCTAGCTAAAATCTGGCTCTGTTCTTGCTCAAATCCAGGATAAACTACATCCTTAAATGTGAACAGGTATCTTTTTCATTTCTTATACTTCCTTAGTCTCCCTTCTTCATTACTACTATCTAATTCTGTTCCCTGATTTTCTCTCTAAATATGGTATAAGCCTGTTTTTTTCCCTCACTTCATACTGCAATACCTATTTGTATTAGACTAACTTACCTTTAATTTCTCTACAAACTATCTAAAATTTCTCGAAATATTAAATGATTGTCATATATGTAGTATCAATGTATCAAACTTTAAGTAATGTTTTTATGTCTAATTTGTTATAATTATTTAAACTGCAGATGTTTTGTTTTATTTTTGAAGACTGTACAATTATTGTTCTTAAAAAGTTTTTTTATAATTTGGAGCTTTTTTCCCTGGGCCTCCAATGAAAATCAGCTTCGACCTAGTCAGACTTTCAAGGTAATCAAATGTCAATCAATGAATAAATAAATAAAAGCAATGTGATATTGCTCCAAAGAATACAACAGTAAGTTATTATTCCCAGAGGAATTAACAGCAGTAATAAATAACTTATTGTAATATTTTTGCTAACGTGTGTGTGTGAGTCTGTGTGTGTCTGTGTGTGTGTGTGTGTGTGTGTGTGTGTGTGTGTGTGTTTGTGTGTGTGTGTGTGTGTGTGTGTAAGAAATCAAAATTGTATAACAAAGAGGAAGAGAAGGTCCCAAAGGGATCTTATCAGAGTTGTAATCCACCAACAAGCTATTAAGGAGATTCAATTTGTTATATTTTCTGGGAGTGTACTGAGTTGGTAGACTTTAAAGATTCACTGCTGACTGCTATGTCAGAGATGCTGGGTGAGCAAGTTAGAGTTACTATGGAAATAATTTTTTGAGTTATGATACAAATTCGGAATTGCGTAGACATAGCAAGGCCCTGCTGAGTCTAACTATGATGGCTACCAAAAAAGCAATTATTAGAAAATGGAAATCAAAGCTTAAACCAACTTTACTAGAAGTAATGAAGATAGTAACAGAGTTAGAAATGGAACTGAGATATTTAGAAAACGGTAGGACCAAATTACATAGGAAAAAAATGGGAACTGTGGGATCATTGCATGCAGTGGAGGAACAAGGTTTAAAAGAAGGTAGGACTTGAAACAGCTTTGTAATAAAGACTGGATATGTTAAAAGCGATGTATAATGTTAGCAGCTACAGTTATATTGCATGGTATGGAATGTATAATGTTTACAACTGAGATTGTGTTGCTATGGTTTATTGTCATTTATATAAATGTAACATGAACTGTCACATGTTAATTTAATAAAGATTTTTTTTTTTTTTAAAGGAGATTCAATTGTATGAGACCTACAGCTTGCACTAAATTACTGAAAAAACAACTTTCTGTGACAGGAGTTAGGCTTCCCCTGATGGGAGGGATTTAGCCAATCCCCTATCACAGAGTTAAAAGAGGAGATTCTGAGCTCTGGAAAGCTGCCAGTGTGGGTTCACACATGCAGAGAACCCATAAACCACGGTGGCAGTGTGGATGAACATCTACCTATGAGCCTATGAACCTATAAAGTGAAGCAACCTCATGGCTGAACTTGGTAACATGCATAGCCTGGCTAGGTCAAAGCATGCTACAGATGCACCTATTCATTTGGACAACTTCAGTGACTTGGTAGCCAAAATTTATGAAGCCACAGTTACAATGAAGGCAGAGAATCAAACTCGCCAAATGAAGTTAAAGGGATGTGAGGGCAGAACCACCTTCATGGATATTCAAGCCATGCAGACAAGGAACAATGAGGTGGTGACCCTTAAGCAACATGACAGTACCACTGCACAGCTTACACAGAAGATATGTGAGCCGGAGACTATGCAGTTGAGAAATAATTCTGGCCTAGTTGGACTCCCTGAAGATGATGGAATACACAACTTTTGCATGTACTTATAAAACTATCTCCCTAAAACCATATATATGAGTTGCTCCACAGAACTGATTATCACTGGGTGAGAATCCACATCCCTGAAGCCACCTAGCCCCAACAGCTCCCTTCTGAAAAAGATCATTTTTAATCTTCTGAACTTTGTTAGCAAGGACGGGAAACAATGTGGCTAAACAGGCAAAGTCACTCATCATGGCAGGATGTAAGGCTTATCTTTTTTGAGAGTTAAGTCCCACCACCATCAAGAAGCAAAATTAATTCCCCACATATGAGCTCTGTGTTATAAAAAAATTATGCTCTCTTATTATTCAAGTATCTGGCAGAATTAGTGTTTGAAAGAAGGGCAAGCATGTTTCCTTTGAAACAGCAGAGGATGTTTACAAATTTCTGACTGACAGCTTACAGCTTAATGTAACTCATAATGAGGCAGTTAGGAAAAGACACGACACCTGGGGGAAACTGAAAAATCAAAGATGTTCACCAGACCTAATAAACTATCAGCAGTTTCTATGCCTAAGAACCACCATCAAATGTGCATCCAACTTTGACAGCTACCTTACATGAATATGCTGAAGAAAAAGAAGTTATGTATCTACCATAACGTTCCATGTTAGTTGTCTCCTCTCGCCTTCTTTCTTGCTGGTTGGGTTCGGAGCCAATCCTCGGCTCCGACTCTACCATCTTCTAAAGCTCTTGAGCTACAATCTGGCTCGAGGCCTCCCCATATCCCATGATACCTGGCGCTAGATACCCAGATCTGGTTTGGTAATACTAACAGCAGACAAAATAATGAAGGAATCCTATCCTTATCATACATAAGCCCAACTATAAAGACCACTAGGTAGAGTGGGATAGCCACAGAAGGCTCAGCCTGAGCAACATTACAGAGAAAACTCTTCTAGGTCTAGTAGGATAGGGGGATGGAGAGGGGGACGCAGGAAAGAAGGCGAGAGGAGACAACTAACATGGAACGTTATGGTAGGTACATAACTTCTTTATGTTAAGTTGTTTATCTCGCCTTCATTCTTGCTGGTTGGGACAGCGTCCCTAGCACCTAATATCCTGGGTGGCTCAATGGAACAGACTCTTCAGAACAGTGGAACCAAAATCAGCTCTGCTCCTGGAAATCACATCCAATTTATAATGCGAGATGAAAGTATAAGGGCTTGCCCACGTAGCTGCTGAACAAATAGATTCCATGGGCAACCTAGCCTGAAAAGCAACCAAAATGGCTAATGCTCTGGTGGAGTGCCCTTTTGGCTTAACAGGCAATTGTTTATTCCTCAGCTGATAGATAAAAGTAATGATAGAAGTCAGCCACCTGGATAAAGTTACTTTTGATACTGGTATACCTTGTTTGCCCTCTGCATAAGAGAGGAAAAGCTGATCCAATTTTCTGAAGGCCTTAGTCCTGTGCAAATAAAAACGCAGTTGTCTGTGAACATCTAACTGGTGTAACTTATTTTCCGCCCTGTTGGAATGGTTGGGAAAAAACACAGGAAGGTCAATGGACTGATTCAAGTTGTTCTCAGAAAAGACCTTAGGAAGGAAGGATGGATTAGTCCTAAGAGCAACCCTGTCTTTGTGGAACACTAGGTAGGGGGGACGTGTACAAAGAGCCTGCAGCTTGGAAACTCATCTGGCTGTACTGATTGCTACCAGAAAAAGTGTTTTCCACAATAAAATCTTCAATGAACAGGAAGCTGCCGGTTCGAAGGGGGGCAAAATTAGAGAGGCTAGAATCAAAGTCAGATCCCACGGGGGTGGAGGATCTCTAACCTGGGGCCTGAGCAGAGTGGTTCCTTTGAGGAAGGCCTTACAGAGCTTATGAGACATTATACTACTTTCTGAAAGGCCAATGTGAAAATTTGAGATTGCGGCTAACTGCACTCTAACTGTAGCCGAAGCAGAGCCAGCATAAAAAAGCTCTGAGAGGAATTCCAAGATGTGATGAACAGGGGCTGAAAAAGGATCTATATTCTTAGCCTCTGCCCAGGAAGAAAAACTTTTCCACTTACTAGCGTATGTTTTTCTAGTGGTAGACTTGTGTGATGATAAAATGATTTCACGCACTGACTGGGAGATATCCGGAAGCCTGGCTAGGGTTGGAAGTGGAGCAACCAAGCTGTGAGCTTGAGAGATTGTAGGGAGTGATGCAGCCTGCCCGATTGATGGATCAGAAGGTCTGAAATTGGTTCCAGAGTCCAAGGCTGCTCGATAAGGTAATGATGCAGGAATGGAAACCATATTTGTTGAGGCCAGTACGGGGCAATGAGGATCATTTTGCAACCCAATACGGTAGCTTTCTGTATCAGCTTGGGAATTAGAGGAAAAGGGGGAAATGCATCTAGAAGTCCCTGAGGCCAATCGTGGACTAGAGCATCTCTGGGGGAATACTCTGGATGTGGAAGGAGAGAGAAGAAGTTGCTGCACTTGCTGTTGAAGGGGGTGGCAAAGAGGTCGCAGCAAGGTTGCCCCCATTTTCAGAAGATTTGGTCAGCCACTACTTGATTCAGAGACCACTTGTGAGGCATCAGAATAGCTCTGCTCAGCCTGTCTGCTATGACGTTGGATTTCCCAGGGATATGCATTGCAGTCAGAAACCGTTGGGAAGAGATCGCCCACTGCCAGAGTCTGAGTGCTTCTCGACATAGGGGGTAGGACCTGGCTCCGCCCTGCTTGCTGATGTACCATACAACTGACATATTGTCCGTTTGAATTGCAACTGTCCCGGTAGGAAGAGAGTCCTGAAGAGCTTGCAATGCTAAAAGCACGGCTCTCATCTCCAAGACGTTTATGTGCAGATGGTACTCCTGAGGTTGCCAAGTGCCTTGGACTGTTCTGCCCTGATAATGCCCTCCCCCCCACCTGATCAGGGAGGCATCCGTGGTTACTGTAGCAACTGGAGGGGGAAGTATAAATGGTCTGCCCAGGGATACTGATGGGGAGACCATCAACCACGCAAGGTGCTTTTTGCATGCTTTTGTAATGATAATCATGTGAGACATGGGAAGCTGCTGAAAGGACCATTGGGTGAAAAGGAGAAATTGGAGAATCCTCATGTGGAAACGGGCCAGAGGGACGAGTATGACTGCCGCTGCCATGAGACCCAGGGTTTGAAGTACGAACCTGGCTTGAATTCTCTTGCAACCTAACAAGACCTGGACATGCTCCTGAATGACTAACACCCTGTCTGGTGGAAGGCTGGCTGACCTGTCTTTTGTATTTAAGTTTGCGCCTATAAAGGTGATAGACTGACAAGGCGACAAAGCAGATTTTTCGAAATTTATAGTGATACCTAGCCTGAAACACGTCTGTATGGTATAGTCTCTGGCTTGCAGAAGATGATGCCTGGTGGTAGCAGTGAGGAGCCAGTCGTCTAGATACGGAAACACCTGGAATCCTTGCCGTCTCAGATGAGCGGTAACTACTGCTATACATTTGGTGAACACCCTGGGGGCTGTGGTGAGACCAAAGTGCAGAGCTCTGAACTGATAACGGCTGGCTCCCAGCCAGAAGCGCAGGAATCTTCTGGAGTGCCTGTCCATTTTGATGTGGTAGTACGCATCCTGAAGATCTATGGAGCACATCCAATTGTCCTGACCCAGGAAGGGTAAAATGGACTGTAGCGTGACCATCCAAAATTTGGTTCTTTGTACATACCTGTTTAGTTTGCTGAGATCCAAAATGGGTCTCCAGTCCCCTGTCTTTTTAGGTACCAAAAAGAACCTTGAGTAAATTCCGGATCCTTGCTGGTCTGCTGGGACTTGCTGAATGGCCCTTTTTCTTAGCAGTTTTGCAACTTCCTGAACTGCTTGATCCCTTAGATTGGGTGGATCATCTGAAAGGGACTTGTTCGCCAAGAATGGTGCACGAACGAAGGGAATTCTGTAACCTCCGGATATAACAGACTGTACCCATTTGTCTTGTGTTATGTCTTGTCAGGCTCTTGGGTACAGTGATAATCTTCCCCCAACTGCCTCCAGAGGTGGACAGCCGGGCAACCCTTCAGGGATGCTGGAAGGGCTTGTCAGAGAAAGATTCCTTGCTGCCCTGATTTTGCAGACCCCCTCTGCCACGAGGGCGGCGTCTGTTATTGTTCCCTTCTCTGCCCCTGGAGGGAAACTCACCACGTGTGTCAGGCAGGGCTCCCTGGGATTTCCGGAACCACATCTTTCCACTCTTCTGACCCTTGGGATATGGTCTGGAAGGAGTGGAAAAATGGACCCCTACAGCAGAGAGAGTCTTGCCTTCCTGTTCACACCTGGTAAGGGTATCCTTCACCTGAGATCCAAAGAGAGAGGAACCATCAAAGGGGGTGTTGGTGAAAGACGCTCTGAAAGGTTCCGCAAAGTTACAAAGCCGCATCCAAGCGTGTCTCCTCAGAGTGACGCCTGTGCCTGCGGCTGTACTCGCCCCATCGGCTGCATAAGAAATGAGTCTCATGGAGGAGTTAACCACTGAATTAAGAGTCGGCAGCTGGGAGGAAACCTTGGCCTGGGCCCCCCCAGCTGATGGATCTTGAAGGGTATCTCCAAGCTCTTTAAGGAGATCCCTCTGTAGACGGGTAAAGTGGCACAAGTAATTCAGAGACTCCATGGTAAAAGTCGCTGAAGAAAACATCCGCTTCCCATATCTGTCCATTGTCCTAGACTCCTTATTAGGGGGATGAACAGATGAAGAAGTTTCAGCCAACTCCTTCTTCACAGCCGCCGCTACCACCATGGCATCAACAGGGACACCTTTTGTCAAAAATTGTTTGTCCTGTGGTGCAGTAATGAATTTTGCTGGTCTTCTTGGGGTCGGTTCCACTGTGTCTGGAGCTCCAAATTTTGGATGGTCACGCTACAGTCCATTTTACCCTTCCTGGGTCAGGACAATTCACCACAGACATCAATGGGTCGAAAGGTGGAGACACCCAGGAGGTGAAAGGTCGGGATCCAAATGCGTCCAGGAATACCGACTAATCCTCGCAACGGCTTAGGGCAGTCCAGTTCCCCCTCTGTCTAAGCATCTCAAGGATGTCTGAGAAGGAGACATCTTATGAGGGGGACCTCGGGGATCCTTCCGAATCCTCTAAGTTGGTATCTGATGTGACAGACTCAGGGGAGTCAACATGCTTCCTCTTGCATTTTCTCTTATGAGTTGGCTCTTCTGAATGACCAGGGGAGGCCTTGGAAGAGGAAGATACACCCAAAGGGGTGTCCTGGGGCGCTGGATCCCCACGCTTGGGGTCTGGAAGAGAGGCAGAGGCTGACGCAGGCACCATAGGGAGAGGAGCCGAGGGGGTCGATCGTGGCACTGGCTCAGGGGCCAGAACACTCCTCATCACCTCGAAGGCATCCCGATCGAAACGGAGAGAGGGATCCAGTTCAGAAGAAATCAGAATCCCCCTCCACACCAAGGAGGAAGGCTCCGAGGCCGATGTGGGAGCCGAACTCACCTGAGCAGAGGCTCCGAGGGGGAGAGCGGGGTCAGACAAGGGTCTGATGCCACTCGCCTCCTCGGAGCTGACAAGGGAGTCCTGGCGCCCAGATCCCTCCAAGGACAGAACCATGGAAGTGATCGGAGCCGATGATGGAACCGAAGGAGCAGGTATCGGAGCTGACGGTTCCACCACTCGAACCCCCACGAACTCTGGCTCCGAGTTCAAAGGGTGAGTCTGAGAAGGAATATCTGCAGACATGGACAGAGCCAACCCCTGGTGAGGGCGGCTGGACAACATTTTAGCCAGGGCCTGCGATTTTAGCAGTCTGCTGACCACTCTTTCCAAGTCATGGTCCGAAAGTCTTGAGGACCGAGAAGAGTGGGATGCGCGATGACTAGGCTCCGATTGGAGCAGAGGCGATCTCGGAGCCGAGCGTATCGACCCCAGAGAGGGAGACCTAGACCTTTTTCGACTCTCAGAAGGCTCCGAAGAGCATATCGGAGCCGACTGGGAGGGAGGAGCATTGGTTCCAGCCGGAGCCGAAATGGAAGGTACAGATTCACCCAACGACGGCTCCGAACTGGGAGCCGACGGTTTAGGTGCCTTCGATGATTTCACAGGCTGAGCCTTAGCCGGTGAATCTTGAGGTTTAAGTAAACCTCTAAGCATCAATTTATTTTTGCACATCTGCAGGACTCTTGGACTGAACGCATGGCAAATGGAGCAAGAGTCCTGCAGGTGCACAGCACCCAGACAATAAACACAAGAAGTGTGACCATCTGTCAGAGACATCTTCTGACAGCATGAGTCACACTTCTTGAATCTGGATGGCTTAGGATCCTTGGACATATTGACAGTCAAGCCCAAAGGAAAAACACACTTACACAAAGGTTAAGGTACTAACACAACAACAATACACTACAAGTTACCAGAACCGACAGTACACCAACAACTGTAATAAGTATAGCCAAACTAACTAACAGTGATAATAAGAAAATATTTTTTTTTTTTTTTTAAGAAATAGAGAAGCAAAAGGTTATCTTCTAACTCAAACGGACAACTAGAGATAGGGTTATCCTCTAACTTAAACGGAAAACCTTAGAGGAAAAAGGGAGAAGTAGAAGGGGGAGGGGAAACTCTCTAAGTAAAACGAGTTTCTGAAGAGAAAAGACAAGGATTCAGCTACAAAAACTTATACAAAATAAGGAAAATAACCAAACGATAATTCTACTCTAAATATTTACTAAATTGTGACAGAAAAAAGACAATACAGAAGTTTTATACGACCTGAGCCGGTACAGCAACCTTGCAGCAGAAGCGGCAAACGAGATCTGGGTATCGAGCGCCAGGCATCATGGGATATGGGGAGGCCTCGAGCCAGTTTGTAGCTCTCGAGCTTTAGAAGATGGCCGAGTCGGAGCCGAGGATCGGCTCTGAACCCAAACAGCAAGAATGAAGGCGAGATAGACAACTTAACATCAAGAAACTCCTTAGCTAAACGACTATCTTCTGCAGGTGAATCTTCAGAGATCCCTGTCTGCAATAGGTATGAGCCACTGACATTAGATAAGACCCAGAATGATACTGACTTTGTTAATGATTTACCTGTAAGTGAGAACGAAAAACAACCCAAGATGTGTAATAGGAGCAGTTGTGAGGAGGGGATAGAAAAAAATATTTGTGCTGTTAAATGCAAACTTAATTTTAAATGGGCTAAATCTGTACCAGACTACACAAAAAACATAAGGCCAAGCAACTGTATTAGTCAACAACAGCCTCACAGAGCTGTACTAGACTAAACAATCCCCAATTTTAGTTCATGGTTAAGTGGGTGTTACTTAATGCTATTGATCTGAATTCTGTACTGAAACATTTTACTACAAAAATGGTTACTTAAACAGGATGTTCATGTTTTATGCCTTTTTTGCACTTGTTTTTGGCAATCCACAGCTGACCATCAACTGCTCCAAGGTCCACTAAACATCAACCAGGTATACTAGACTGCCTTAGCCTCCCCAGGCTAATCTTTTTTTTAATTTTATTTTAAAACAAGAAACATCTTTACTGAATTATCACTTATAACATAGGCAATCAAACATTTATATAAATGAAAACAAACCACATTGACATTTTCTTTTGCAAACATTATAAATTACATATAATCTTGTATACAGTCATTGTCAAACATTAAATAGCTCATTCAATTATTGCCTTACTTTAAACCTCATTCCTCCTCCAAGACATTATTCTGCATGTATTGTTCCCACACTTCTCATTTCTTTCTATGTAATTTGCTCCTACCCTTTTCTAAGAATCCCACTTCCAGTTTTTTTTTATCTCTGTTACTATATTCACTACTTCTAGTATGTTTTTTTAAGACTTTGATTTCTATTTCTAGTAATTGCTTTTTTTATGACAACCACCAGAATTAAACTCAGCAAGGCCTTACTATGTCTAGGCAATTCCGAGTCTGTATCACAGCTGAAAAAATCATTTCTTTAGTTACACTAATTTGCTAACCCAGTTATTTCTGAAACAGTAGTCTGTAGGGAATTTTTAAAGACTGCCAACTCTTTGCACTCCAAAAAAATATGTTTCTAGTATCTCTTTTTCCCTATCACACCTCCAACATTTGCAATCTACCTGAGGAAAAATTCCTTGGAGTCTGCTTGGGGTATAAAAATGCCTATACAAAAATTTACAAACGAGGACCCTAAATCTTGTAGACTGTTGCATATTTGAGAGCCATGCACATATCCTCCCACTATTTATTTGTGAACTGCTTACACAATCTCTCTTCCCTATCCTTTCTAACCTCCTCTGATTTCTATACTTATCATGCAACATTTTATATGCCCTACTAATTAACCCCTTTTTAACAGCAGCTTCTATTCTAGATTCTACTAAAAACTCTACAAGTGTTGGTCTTTTTCACCTAGAATCCTTCTATTCTTTTCTCTTTGCCTATACTCGGACATCAATCCTTGATAAGGATGGCAATCTCTAGAATGCAGTTTAAATAAATTGGCTCCTTACCTCTATATTTGCTCCCAATACCTTGGTTCTTTTGTCCGTTTTCTCCAGTTAAATTCCAGCCCCATCTTATCTATTCTCTGTACCCCTAATTGCATTCATCCCTATCGGCAGAATCTCCTTTGTCCATTACAGTAACTTATTTTTTAGAATACGTTTTGCTACTTTATGAATATAATATTCTGCATGGTTATTATCATTCCTCTTAAGGATATGCATCTAAAATTCAAGTCTCTCTATATTTCTTCATCTTTCCCAGTTTCATCATCACCCCTTTCCACTTTTGAATTAGAGCTTTCTGCTTGTGCTATGGATAGCAGCCTTAATAGTGCAGCTCTGAAATATCCCTTTAAATCAGGTAATCCCAAACCACCTTATTCTATAGGAAGGAACAACATATCCCTCTGGACTCTTGTCCTCTTCCCCTCTCTGATAAAATCCTTCAACTATTTATCAATTGCTTTCCACAACTTCTCCTCTGGTTGAAAAAAAAAACATATCTGGCCTGTATATAAAACTAAAGGGACTAAAACATTTTCACTGCTTGTATCTTGCTAACCATATCCATAAAACAGAGCTTCCAGTTTCTCAGTTTTTATGTTATCTTTTGTTTAGTTTCTTCCCACATACCCTTAGCAGCTATAACATAATCCTTTTTTAGCTCATACTCCTAAGTACTTAATTTTCTCTTGTCCCCATAAAAATGGATATTACTGAATCAGTTAATGTGTGAGTACATACAGCTACCTTCATTAATTTTGTATCCCAAAAAGACTTGAAACTGTCTCAGTGTTCCACATTCTGGTTTTATCAGGTACAAAATGTCATCACATCTGCAAATAAAGCCAGCTTTTCTTGATTACCATACCAATTATATCCTTGAATTTTTGAGTCCCTTATTTTCTTTAACAATGGTTCTAAACATAACGCAAACAACAAAGGGAAAAGAGGACACCCCTGCCTGGTTGCTCTGTTCTAACATAACAGATCAGAGAGGACCCCACCCCCACTTTAATTTTTGCCTCCAGTCCCTCATATACCCTCCTAATTAACCTTATTATTTTGTCAGGGAATAGAAATACTTCCATTGCCCTACTCATAAAATCACAGCTTACTCTGTCAGATGCCTTCTCTGCATACAGACCCACCAACAACAGTGATATTTTCTTACATTCTGCTTTCCTCTGGATCATCATTGTTCTACTAATGTTGTCAAATGTTTGCCTCCCTTCCACAAAATCACACAGCTCCACATCTATCAATTTTGGCATCAGTTCTGCAATTTTGTTAGCCATTACAGACAAACACTTTGTAATCACAGTTTAGAATTGAAATGGGCCTATATGAAGCTGAATCTGACGAGTCTTTACCATCTTTAGCCATTACAACCACCACAGGATGTTGGTGCTTCCTCTCCTTTTAAAATATTACAAAACAAAACCTTCCAGGTCTTTAACATTTTCTTCCCTCCTATCTTCCAAATTTCTACACGAACACCATCTATTCCTGGTGTCTTTCCTGGAGATTGGTTGCACATCACCATTTTTATCTAATCACCTCCTATCCTGTCAGTAAGTGAGCCTCATCTACCTTCAATCCCGGCATATTTAATTCTTCCATAAACACTTTCATTTGTGCTTTTTCTCGAGTTCCACATTTATCTCCTTTATAGAGATTTTCGTAAAATTTCTGAAATATTTCTAATACCTTTACAGGATGATCTCTGGATGTTTTTTCTTGTTATATGCTCTCTAAGCTTAGCAACAGCTCTTTCTACTTTCTGTTACCTGAGCCATTGTGCTAATAGCTTTTGTGCTCTGGAGACATAAAACAAAACAGTTAACAGCAGTCTTTCTAATCTCATGCATATTATCGAGCTGGTCCCTTATTTTCTCTTTAGCACGCTGCAGTTGTGCCTCTTCTTGTTCTGTGAGACTCTCCATATTCTGCAATAGTTTAAGTTTTGTCAGTCCCTCTAAATAATTCTTGTTACTTCTTAACCATCTATATTTCTTTTATTGCTACCTTATTTTTAACCCCCACCTTCATTTTTTCCCACTTACTAGCTATATTTTCTGAAAAAATTTATATCTTCCCTAATAACTCCCGGATAATTTCCACTACCCATTTGTTAAATTCCTCTCTGTTCAACAAATAGGCAGGGAAGCACCACTGTCTCATTTTTATTTCAGTTATTATTACCACGGGATCTGAAACAGTTATTGGATGTTTACCAAAACTTTCAATTAAATGGACAAGTTCCTGTAAAATATAATTTCTGTCTAGCCTAGTCCAGTTGTGTACCTTAGGGAATAATATGTAAATTCTTTCCAAGCTCCTACTACTGAATTCAAATCTTCCATACCAAACATTTTCAAAACTGTCTTCAAAAATCTACCACCCTCTTTTGTTATATTTTCCCTTCTAGGCCCCCAAGATACATTATTACTACTGCAAATCAAATCCCAGTCCTCACTTAAAAATAATATACCCTGCTAAAAGCTGATTACTTCTCATAGAATTTTCTTAAGGTCCATCTACAACAGTTTTAGGTGGAATACAAATACATGCCAGTGTAATCCTCCTCCCTTACCAGTAGCCCCTTAGTATTACAAATCTACCATTAATATCTTTTCCCCCTCCTTTATCACTACTGAAGCTCCTCTAGCAATGAATACAAGTACACCTCTTTCCCACTGTCCCACATATTCCACTGAATAACCATCCTGAAATCCTTTCTTTATCAAATTCACATGCTCAGTTCTTTTCAAATGTGTCTCCTGAACCATAGCTATTTGCACTCTATTTTTAATATAGTTTACTATTTTTTCTTTTTTGTAAATATTTATGACATCATTCACATTCAAAGATAATAAAAGTGCTGCCATTATAAGAAGTTATTATTCCTACCTGTTATGGATAACAGTTTTTTTTAATGTCAAGTTTCAGCTTTTGTGTTACACTAATGTTTGGCAGGTTAATCTTTTATACAGTTGTTTCTTGCATATCCATTTGAACTGAAGTACATCTACAAAGGCTTTTTATTTTAATGAAAACCCTCAAAAAATAAACAAACATAGCCCCAGAACATCCCCAGCACCTATAAACTTAATCTAAACAAAACTATGTACATCTTCATACAATGAAGTTTAACCATCCGAATAGGAATATTCATCCCTGACAGCTACACTCACAGGCTTGAACTGATGTATAATAAAGGTTATCCATGCTAAGACGCTTGGTACAGGTGGTGCTTCCACTTACACTAAGTGCTTTCTGTTTTTTGTTTTCTGTTTTTTGTTTTATCTTTATTCTTCTTCTCTCAAATGTAGAAAACAACTTGTATGCTTTCAGAAAACATTATCTTTTGGCCAATGAAAGACAAAAAAAAAATGATTTGTTTTTATTGCCGTTATGAGCTTGTCTCCATGGAAACATGAAAAACAGGTACACAATTGCCTTCAGCTACAAGATACTCATGTTGCACTGTGAACATTTATTTGCTAATGAAAAACTTTCATTACATTCAGTATTATTTTATTTCCTTGCTTCAACTTAAAACGTGCTGTTAGAGAAAGCCAAGAACCGTAATCTAGTCATTGCCCTGTGCAAAAATAAAAAAAGAGCACATCAGTTTTACTTTTATCATGCTCTTTTGTCCAGGCATTCTTCTCTTTTTAAACTGCAGTGACAAAATTCATAAAACTGAACAAGGAAGAAAGGAAGGAAGGAAGGGGAAAGGGGGCACATGTTTACTTTAGTATACCTATTGCATGCAAAAGAACTGAAAAAGCTTTACTATATAACCTGCAATATATGTCATGTTTTATAAAAATAATGTTAGGAACAAAAACTATTTTACTTACAATTAACTCTTTCCTTCCTCTTCACCTCTCCTTAATGTTCTTCCAAATGCTAATGACATGAGGTTGGGCATATACTTTGCAATTTCCAACAAGTTTAATAAAATCAAAAAGTCAAATACTTCCAGGTTTTCGTGTTCCATTATATTTCACAAATGTGACTGATGTTTTGTAATCCTACATTTATTAATTCCGAGTTGCTTGTTTTCTTTCTGTTGATCTCCATAACTCCAGTCTCTAGTTCACTACCAATCTACTCATTGTTCTTCTAGTCAACTCCTGTGTTTTGTTTTTCTGTGTCTCAAGTATTTTCCTTTGGAACACTGGAAAAGATTTCTCTAGCATAGTGTCTCTATGACCTTTATTATCAGAAGAATAAGAAGCAGAAGCCTCTTTCTGTTCGATAGCTCACTTTTTGTTGGACAAACTTTTGTATTTCCTCCTTAAGGTGTTCTACATCAAAAAGTGATTTTGACACACCAGGAAAAATATTCTGAAGATAGTTGGATACAGCAGCTTGAACCTCATACCTAGTTCTGAACTTTCCCTGATTGTTGGAATAAATTTACTTCTCTTCTGCAGGGTAAACACTCTAATGTCTCCAGCTTTTAGTACTGTGTCCTTCTACCATGGTTTTCTGAGAATCAACTCTTTCTGCTGGTAGGACTGCACTTTACTATTGGAGGTCTTGGCTGCTTTCTCATGGCCAGGTTTGGAGCATACACCCGATGTGCCCTTTTAACTAACACCGTTGCTTATTTGTGCTTTCAAAAAAAATAATATAGTCTGTTCCTTCCAGTTTCTCTGGTACAGCAGAAAATCTCAGGTCTTCCCTATGAGCTCTGTCCTCTAATTCTAACATTTTTTGAAACATCTATTCTTAGCAGTCTAATATTCAGCTAGCCTTTCCTTCATTTTGACCTCTGATTTTTGCAGTTTTATCAGCTCATCTGAACATCTGTTTAAAGCTTCTTCCATTTTTCATCCCTTCATTATTTGAGTCAGTTTACTCCTTCAGTGTTTCTACAGTGTTGAGTTAAAACTCCACTGCCACTCAATCTGTGGACCGGTGATCTGATGTGGCGACCCCTAATGGGAGAAGCTGAAAGACAACTGTTAAACTCCTTCAGTGTTTCATTCACTTTAATCAGCTCTGAGCATTTGGCTTATTTTTCCTCTAGATTACTGTAAGTCACTTCTTGCACTAAAGCTGGAGCTTGAACTGCTTTTTTTGCTGAGCAGCTGCAGGATTCTTCCCAGCCAGTGTTTTCTCCCCACCTTTTGTGGTTGATTTTCATTCAAGTTCTTTAAATTTCTTCTTTGCTGGCATCCAGACAGTGCACTTACTAGCCAGTAACTGAAATTTACAGAAAAAGACAAATTCACTGGCGCTCTTTTCTGAGTTTCCGTTTTCACACTGGGAGAGTTGAAATTAAGCTGTAACTCAGTGTACAGCCATCAAGGAAGTCCCCCTCCTTCCCACGTTAATTTTGGCTCATATAAGGGGATGCAGATCAAGGAACATGCAGCAATGTCACTCTGATGATGGGGAGTGTGCTTTTCTAATTCCACATGTACCCACAATGCGCACACCCAGAACATGTAATGGGAACCAGCACTGAACTGCCTCTCTTTCTCAGCAGGACTTCCAGCCTGCCCATAGGCAATACCAATGCAAATATTTCCTGGTTCGCCACCAGGGATATCAGACTGTATGAATATGTCCAAGCATGTGCTCCTCTCCTTCTCCCCGATGGTACTCCCATCCTGCCTGCTGTCATTATACTTCTTTGTTTATTCATACTAACATATATGAGTGTGCATGCATGCACCACACAACCCAGCATACTGTGAAGTTTCAGTCCAATTGGCAAATGCCCTTTTAGCAATGGGATGTAATTAATATCTTCCCAGTGTAAAATCCAACATGTGTTAATGGTCTTTTGAAACTGCAAGATTTTTTTCATGGCTTTGTTTTTGTTTTCTGCAAGAGACTTCATTAGGTGTGGGCAGAATATATTTTAAGCAATCAGGTTGCTTGTTTTTCTTTTCTTTTACCCCCCCCAGTCAAAGAAACCATAGTCAAAAACCTTTCCAAAGCAAACTTCAAACTACTTGCATCCGAAGTGGAAAGCTTCACTATTCCCTTGCAGAAGGATAATGATATCCAAGATGCGGAATCCTACACCAAGGCACTCTATATGCATCTTCAGGATTGCATGGACCATGCTATCCCAAATAAAACCAAGGCTCCTTCCTCAAGCAAGAAGAAACCAGTCTGGTGAAGCCCAGCCATAAGCAAACTTTACAATAAAAGGAGGAGACTTATACAAAAAAAAGGCCAAATCTCAAGTAGAAAAATCATCCCTGATCAGCATTAGTAAGAAATTGAGGGCCCTCATCAAGTCAACTAAAGCTAATTTTGAAAAGAAAGTTGCCAAGGATGCCAAGGATAACCATAAGGCCTTCTATGGCTACGTCAAAAACCTAAATGGCAACGTTCAGGTCTGTTCTGAGCTAGTACAAAATGGAACAAAATACGCTGACCCTTCTGACATTGCCAACATCTTGGCTGACAGGTTCAGTGCAAATTTCTCCTCCCCTCACCACCTACAGGGCACATTACCATTCCAGGGGATTGTGTAAGTCCAATTATTACTGATACGTTGGTTAACAAGGCTCTATCTAAAGCTAAAAACACTGCCTCCATGGGACCAGATGGTGTCCCAGGCTGTGTCATACGGGAGCTCCAAAAGGAATTAACCCTGCATCTTAATACCCTGTTCAGTCTCAGCCTCTCCACAGGATATGTGCCCATAGAATGGCGCACGGCAACGGTGGTCCCGCTACACAAGGGTGGGGCCACAACTGACCCTGGGAACTACCAACCAATAAGTCTGACCAGTCTGATCTGTAAGGCTATGGAGCAAATCATTATGGAACTCATACATGGAGAGATTGGGAACCTTCAGTCGCTGGACCCCACACAGTTCGGCTTCGTCAAGGGCAGATCCTGTCTCCTGAACCTGGTGGATTTCTTTGAGACAGTTACTCAGGCTATAGATAAGGGAAAGGAGGTACACACGGCTTACCTTGACCTTGCTAAAGCATTTGACACCATTCCCCAATCAGGTATTATTGACAAGCTCACCAGCCTGGGCATAAACCCTTATGTCACAAGATGGATCGCAAACTGGCTTTCAGACAGATCCCATAAAGTAAGAGTAGTGGGATCTATGTCCGAATCCAGACCAGTAACGAGTGGTGTGCCTCAGGGCTCTGTCCTGGGGCCCCTCCTGTTTGGCATATACTTCTCAGAACTACAGGCAAGCACGGAAGGGCTGTGGCTGACTAAGTTTGTGGATGACTGCAAACTGGGTGCTATAACAGAGTCTCCAGCCGACATGGAGATCTTCCAGAAGGGCCTAAATGAGACTGATGTATGGTGTCAAAGCCATGGTCTCAAGCTAAATGCAAAAAAATGCGTAGTAATCCCCTTTGGAAAAAACAGAGTACCCGCAAACTACAACATAGGAGGTAATCCCCTGAAATCTGAAGAAGAAATAAGGGATCTAGGGACCCATGTAGATAGTCAGCTTTCCTTTGATAACCACGTTGCCAAAGTGGTTAGAAAATCCTTCTATGTCACCCATCTAATAACAAAAGGGTTCGCATCAAGATCTAAGGATGTAATGGTGCCCCTCTACTCTTCCCTCATCAGACCCATTATTGAGTACGATGCACAAATTGGAATGTACCTGACTAGACATCTCCAGCAGCTGTAGAGACCACAGAGGTACCTAACCAAGAGGATTACTGGCCTCAAACAGTTGCCCTATGCAGCATGATTGAAAAAGCTAAGACTGTTCTCTGTTGCATACCACTTTCTCAGAGGCGATCTCTGTCTAACATACAGAGCCATGTCCAACCCAGAACTGTTGAACATGCTCCATCTTAGCAAAACCAAATCTACTCGAGCTACACGTTCTAGGGATATAAACCTCAACACAACAATAAATAGAACATGCTGGATAGATTCCCTTCGCAGAGACTTCCCTTACTATGGAACAGGGTCCCGATCTACATAAGATAGAGCCCCTCACTATCACTCTTCAAGAGGAACCTTGATGAGTGGATGGGTAACAGAAAGTTCACACTGGGGATCACACCAACAGCACTAATAGATAGGGTCCAAGGGTACTAGCTGCTAGTACAAGGGTCTAGGGAACTACTAAAGGGGCGGTGAATACCACACAATGTGGTTGGGCTAATATATGCCTTCGGGCAGACAGCCCAGTACCAACCTATGAACCTATGACTCCATATCAATATGTAGACCATCTTTTTTATGAGTTGTGAGAACCACACAGCTTGATTTTTTGCACATTTTATCAGCACAAAAAGCATTTTACTGCATGTTTAACCCAGCTACATACATGTATAACGAGTAAATACTTTATAATCTGACTCCCAGAAGATAGTTAAGAAGTAAAAAACATAAAGGAGAAAAAAAACTCACCCAATGGGCCTTGAAACTACTAATTCCACCTGTGGCTCAGGTTTGGATTCATAAATAATGTTGTAGACTTCCTCAAACGTTGCACCTTGTAAAAAACGGCCATTCCATTCCAAAACCTCATCACCTAAAATCACCATAGCAAAAACTGTTAAAACATACGTTTTGATTATTAGACAGACAGGTCAAACAGAAATTCTTACTCTAATAATAATAATAATAAAAACAAATTCATTTCAGAAATCATTTCTTTATAGAGTGCCCATATGAGTGTTTTTTTTATCTTTTCGCTAGCCCACTCTTATTAGCTTGAAACTACTGAAAGACACATCCCAGAGTAACTGTGACCCATGCAGGTGCATACTGTTAGCATTAAGTACTGATGACCTCTTAATGTATGTGGGAGATCAGTGGTGTCACTGCCTCAAATGATGCATTTTAATCTTAACTAACTTATAAAGCCTGAGAGTGCACAGTTGCTGTGAGTCAGGCTGCTTTTCTTTAGCAGGCATATGGCTTCCATCACAGTGCCTGTACCTTGCCACCAAGTGGAAGCAGGGTAATGTAAGGAACCATACAAGTACTGAGTACACACTGAACTTGCATGAGTGAGATACTGCTACACATGACTATTTGAGGGACACTGTTATGTATGCCTATGTGTGGGACAATGCAGTACAAATCAGTGTGTGGGACAAAACATTAGAAGCCCATGTGGAAGTCACAGTAAACCAGGCCTACATGCAGGACACACTGTTACACAAGCCTATGGGTGGAAGACTGCTATGCAGGCCAACTATAGGACACAACCACACATGTCCATGTGTGGAGCACTACTACATAGTCCTACATGTATAAATGTGTGAAACACTGTTCTACAGGCCCATGTTTGTGACAGTGCTACATAGGCCCACATGTAAAGCAATGCAGCACGTGTCAGTGTGTGGGACAATGCTACATCAGCCCATATCAAAGGCCCACATGTGGGACATTGCTTCACAGTAAAACAAATTAGATGCTGCTGCTGTTACACAGGCCAATGTGTGAGACACTGATTCTGAAAAAATAGTTATGATGCTGCTGCTGTGTTGCTGGAACCAAAGTCTGATTAAGACACACAGTCCTCTTGGCTGTTTACTGCTGAAATTAAAGTATGGTTGTAACACAGGGTTTTACAGTCTGCTTAACACACAGAGCCTTGCAGGCTGCACGCTGATGACAAAATATACTTTGCAGCACAATACTACATTAACTCTACTAACGCAGCTACTAATAAATAAATAGAAGTTATGTACCTACCATAACGTTCCATGTTAGTTGTCTTCTTCTCGCCTTCTTTCTTGCTGGATGGGCTCGGAGCCGAACCTCGGCTCCGACTCGGCCACTCTAAAAGCTCGAGAGCTAGTTCCACCGGCTCGAGGCTCCCCTTTTATCCCACAATGCTAGGCGGTAATACCTCAGATCTCGTTTGTAAGCTAAGCCCAGCTAGGAAAAATCCAGAAACTGGAAAGGGGAACCCACCTCTATAGAGTGACAGAAAGAAGGTGACCTAAAACCTGACGAGGAAATATATATATATATTACAGTATATATATATATATATATATATATATATATATATATATATATATATATATATATATATATATATATAAATAGAGGTGGTAAGAAAATAAAGGTCACAATCAAACTCCTCTAGGTCTGGCCAGGCTAGGGGGAAGGAGGGTGGGACGCAAGAAAGAAGGCGAGAAGAAGACAACTAACATGGAACGTTATGGTAGGTACATAACTTCTATATGTTAAGTTGTCTATCTCGCCTTCATTCTTGCTGGATGGGACCGCGTCCCTAGCACCTTGTCCCGGGTGGCCTATCGGAACAGACTCTTGAGTACAGTGGAACCAAAGTTAGCTCTGTGTCTAGAAGCTAAGTCCAACTTATAGTGAGAAATGAAAGTATGGGGAGAAGCCCAAGTAGCTGCAGCACAAATCGAGTCAATAGGCAGCCTGTCTTGGAAAGCTATGGATGTAGCCAAAGCTCTAGTTGAATGAGCCCTAGGTTTGTTTGGTAACTGTTGATGTCTGATCTCATATACAAAGGAAATCAAAGAAGTAAGCCATCTGGAGAGAGATACTTTCGAAACTGGAAGGCCCTTTTTGCCTTCTGCATAAGAAACAAATAGCTGATCAGACTTTCTAATTTGTTTGGTCCTGTCTAAGTAATACCTTAATTGTCGATGAACATCTAACCAATGTAATTTTTGTTCTGACCTGTTGGAATAGTTAGGAAAAAACACAGGAAGGTCAATGGTTTGATTTAGGTTTGCCGGAGAGGCTACTTTAGGTAAGAAGGAAGGGTTGGTACTCAAGGATACCCTATCCTTATGAAACAAAAGGTAAGGGGATCGACTACAGAGTGCATGAAGTTCAGAGACTCTTCTAGCCAAAGTAATGGCTACCAAAAAGAGTGTTTTCCAGGATAACAATTTCATCGAACACGAAGCCGCAGGTTCAAAAGGGGGAAGAATCAAAGTTGTCAGAACCAAGTTAAGGTCCCAAGAAGGAGGAGGATTTCTAATAGGAGGCTTGAGGAGAAAAACTCCCTTCAAAAAGGCTTTGCAAATTTTGTGAGACATGATGGCAGACTCTGAGATTCCAACATGAAAATTAGATATGGCTGCCAGTTGGACCTTAAGTGTAGAAGGAGACGAACCTGAGTGGAAAAGTTCGGCTAAGAAATCAAGGACCGATTGAATAGAAGCAGTGAACGGGTCTATGTCCCTTCCCTGCGCCCAATAGGAAAAACGTTTCCACTTACTAAGATAAATCTTCCGAGTGGAGGTTTTATGAGAAGCTATTAAAATATCTCGAACTGAGTGAGATATTAGAGGAAGCCTGGCTAGGGCTGGAATTGGAGGAACCATGCAGTGAGGTTCAGAGAGGGGAGGGAGCGATGTAACTGACCCGACTGATGGGTCAAAAGATCTGGAACTGGGTCCAGATGCCAGGGTTGTTCCAACAGAAAATGGTGTAGAAATGGGAACCAAACCTGTCGAGGCCAGTATGGAGCAATGAGGATCATGGAAGCTTTCTGAGCGATGGCTTTCTGTATCAACTGAGAAATCAGTGGGAAGGGAGGAAAGGCATACAGAAGTCCCCGGGGCCAATCTTGGACTAGAGCGTCTCTGCTGGGATGGCCTGGTTGGGGAAAGAGAGTGAAATAATTTTCGCACTTGCTGTTTTGGGGAGTAGCAAAAAGGTTGCAGCAAGGCCGGCCCCACTTTAGAAAAACTTTCTCCAACACTGAATTTTTCAGAGACCACTCGTGAGGCATGAGAATAGCTCTGCTCAATTTGTCTGCAATGACACTGGACTTCCCGGGAATATGCGTTGCTATCAGAAATCGCTGAGAAGAAATCGCCCATTGCCACAGTCTGAGTGCCTCTTGACATAGGGGGTAGGATCTGGTTCCGCCTTGTTTGTTGATACCACACTACGGACATGTTGTCTGTCCGAATTGCTATCGTTCCTGTCGGAAGAGAGTCTTGAAGGGCCTGCAACGCTAAAAGCACTGCTCTCATCTCTAGAACATTTATATGCAAGTGGCGTTCGTAAGGTTGCCATGTGCCCTGGACCGTCCTGCCCTGATAATGCCCCCCCCACCCGATCAGGGAGGCGTCCGTTGTCAGAGTAGCAACCGGAGGGGGAGGAACAAAGGGTCTTCCTAGGAAGAGCTGGGGGGATGTAATCCACCAATAAAGGTGATTCCTGCATGATTGAGTTATCACAATGGAGTGGGACATCGGAAGTTGTTGGTATGACCATTGTGTGAAGAGCATCCATTGTAAGATTCTCATGTGAAATCTGGCTAATGGAAGAAGAGGAATAGCAGCCGCCATTATCCCCAGTACCTTCAGGGCCAGTCGGGCTTTGATTTTGTTGCTGTGGAGGAGAAGAGAGACTTGTTTGTCTATGTCTGCTATCCTCTGGTCTGTGAGTCTGGCTGACATGCTAACTGTGTCTAGATTTGCGCCTATGAAGGTAATAGCATGACAAGGCAACAAAACAGACTTTGCGCAATTTATTGAGATACCTAGTTTTCGACATGTGTGAAAAGTGTAGTCCCTGGCAAGTAGCAGAAGATGCTTGGTGGGGGCTGTAAGGAGCCAGTCGTCTTAAGTATGGAAACACCTGGAATCCTTGACGTCTCAGATGAGAGGCGACCACTGCCATGCATTTGGTAAACACCCGGGGGGCTGTGGTGAGTCCAAAGGGCAGGGCTCTGAATTGAAAATGACTGGTTCCCAGCCTGAAGCGGAGAAATCTCCTGGAGCGTCTGTTCATTTTTATATGGTAGTACGCATCCTGGAGGTCTATAGAGCACATCCAGTTGTCCTTCCCCAATAGGGGTAGGATGGACTGCAGCGTGACCATCCGAAATTTTGTTTTCTTGACAGACTTGTTCAAGTTGCTGAGATCCAAAATGGGTCTCCAGTCCCCTGTTTTCTTTGGAACCACAAAGAATTTGGAGTAGATTCCGGATCCTTGCTGGTCTGCTGGAACTGGTTGAATGGCTCTTTTTGCAAGCAACTTTGATATTTCTAACGCTGCTTGCTCCCTTTGAGTGGGTGGAACGTCTGGAAGGGATTTTTTTGATTGTTTTGGAATGCGAAAGAATGGGATGGAATAGCCTTCGGAAATGACAGACTGTACCCACTTGTCTTGAGTTAGGGATTGCCAGGCTTCTGGGTACAGTGATAGTCTTCACCCGACTGCCTCCGAAGGTGGACAGTCGGGCAACACCTCAGGGATGCTGAAAGGGCTTGTCAGAAAAGGTTTCTCGACTGCCCTGATTCTGCGGACCCCCCCCCTGCCTCTAGGGCGGCGTCTACCATTATTGTTCCCCCCTCTGCCTCTAGAGGGGAACCAACTCTGTGCGTCAGGCGAAGCTCCTTGAGATTGTTTGCGGAACCACATCTTTCCCCCCTTCTGGCCCTTGGGGTAAGGCCTAGAAGGAGTAGAAAAACGGACTCCCACGGCAGAGAGAGTTTTGCCATCAGTCTTGCACCTTGTCAGGGTTTCTTTCACTTGAGGACCAAAAAGGGACAATCCATCAAACGGGGAGTTAGTGAAAGACGTCTTGAAAGGGTCCGCAAAATTGCATAGCCGCATTCAGGCATGCCGGCGTAAGGCCACACCTGTACCTGCGGCTCTGCTCGCTCCATCAGCCACATATGACAGGAGGCGCATGGAGGAGTTAGCTATCGAATTGAGGGTAGCCAGCTGAGAGTTCATCTTATCCTGAAGACCCGCAACTGTTGGATCCTTTAACATCTCACTCACTTCCTTGATCAAGTCTCTCTGAAGACGAGTGAAATGACAGAGGTAGTTCAGCGAACACATAGAAAAGGTCGCTGACGAGAACATCCGCTTCCCGTACCTGTCCATAGTCCTAGATTCCTTGTTAGGAGGATGGACGGGCACTGAAGGATCAGCTAGTTCCTTCTTGGTGGCAGCAGCCACCACCATAGCATCGACAGAGACTCCTTTGGTCAAAAATTGTTTGTCTGCTGGGGCCGTAATAAACTTTGAAGGTCTCCTGGGGGTGGGGTCCACAGAGTCAGGAGCCGTCCAGGCCTTTTTTGCTACCACCTGCATGAGGGGGTCAAAGGGAGGGGACACCCAGGAGGTGGAAGGGCGAGAGCCGAACGCCTCAAGATACACAGTTTCATCCTCTGAAGGGTTGAGGGCTGGCCAATTCCCCCTCTGTTTTAAGATCTCCAGGATGTCTGCAAAGGAGACATCTTCAGAGGGGGAACGGGGGGAACCTTCAGAATCCTCTAAATCTGTGTCAGAGGTGACAGACTCAGGTGAGTCGATGTGCTTCCTCTTGCACTTTCTCTTCCTAGGGGGCTCTCCTGCCAATTCAGGAGAGGCCTCGGAAGAGGAGGAGATCCCCACTGGGGACTCTTGAGGAGCTGGCTCTCTGTGATCCGGGATGAGGGGGTGAGCAGAAATTACCCGAGGCACCGTGGAGGGAGGGGCGGACGGAGCCGACTGTGGAGTTGAACCAGGTTCTAACACACTCCGCATGACCTCGAAGGCACCCCTGTCAGGCAGAGCCAGAGGTCTCCGCTCCAAAAAGCTGAAAACCTCCCCCGGCACCGACAGTGATGGTTCCGAGGCCGATGTCGGAGCCGAACTCACCAACGCCGAAGCACCGAGAGGGAGAGTGGGGTCGGACAAGGGTCCGATGCCACTCACCCCCTCGGAGCCGACGAGGGAAGTCTGGAGCCGAGATTCCTCCAACGAAGAAATCGGAGCAGACGACGGTGCCGAAGACAATTGTATCGGCTCCGACGCCGCCACAGTCTCGGGTCCGAAACGCCCCGGCTCCGAACTCAAAGGAGTCGATGGAGGAACATTTTGAGTAATAGGGTTAACCATCGACTGATGAGTCGGGCTCTGAAGCATCTGGGCCAGTGCCTCGGACTTAAGAAGTCGACTCACCACCCTCTGAAGGTCATGATATGAAAGTCTCGACGACCTAGAGGAGTGAGATCTATGGCTCCGTTCAGACAGCAAGGGAGAGGCTGGAGCCGAATGAACAGAGCCAAGAGACGGTGACCTAGACCTTTTCCTAGTTGTCGGTTCCGATAACCTTATCGGAGCCGACTCAGTGATGTCTAACACCTCGGCTCCGGCCGGAGCCGAGGAAACAGAAGAAATACGTGTCCGAGCCCCATCGGCTCCAGCCGGAGCCGATGTTGGAACAGACTTCGAAGCCCCAGGTGATGACTCAGAAGCTGGAGCCGACGACCTGGTAGGCTTCGAGGGTTTGCCCGAAGATAGAGTCGGGGGACCCTCAGGCTTCAATAAGCCTCGTAAAATAAGCTTATTTTTTCTTTCCTGCAGGACTCTAGGGCTGAAGCCATGGCAAACAGCACAAGAGTCCTGCAGGTGCAAAGTTCCCAGGCAGTACACGCAAGAAGTGTGACCGTCTGTCAGAGACATCTTCTGACAGCATGAGTCACACTTCTTAAAGCCTGAGACCTTTGATTCTTTAGACATTACTAAAGATATAAAGTGTAATCACACACAGAGACACAAACACACCGATTACACTATCCGAAAATTAAATTAAACTAATTAAGCAGAAAAAATTAGTTATTAATTAGTTTTTAGTTCTCTACAAAAAACACACACTCCACTACTAGGAGGGGGAGGGAAGGGCCAGAAGGCCTAAGGAAAGAACTCCTAAGTTCTTGAAGTAAAAAGGTGAAGAAAACTGGAGGGAATGGATAGAAAACTACTTAACTTTGGAAAATATAAGGGAAAACTAAGTTAAAGGGGTTTTAAAAGAGTTTTAGATTGCTCTAAACTAACTAACCTGAAGCCGGTTGGAACAACACACCTCAATCGCTGTAGCGGCAAACAAGATCTGAGGTATTACCGCCTAGCATTGTGGGATAAAAGGGGAGCCTCGAGCCGGTGGAACTAGCTCTCAAGCTTTTAGAGTGGCCGAGTCGGAGCCGAGGTTCGGCTCCGAACCCATCCAGCAAGAATGAAGGCGAGATAGACAACTTAACATCTTATTTTTATAACAGATGGCACGTACTATACTGTTACAGCTTTTAGATTTAGTGTACAAGGTTTACTTTACGATTTACCCTCTATGAGGATTACTGCTACATGCAACCTTCTACAGACCACATCTAAATATGCCCATAGGTGCTTAAAGCCTACATACAATCACCCAAGCCAAAATCATGTGTATGATTTTTCTCATAGAAGTGGACTTACAATCTCTCTGAATTTTCTGATAAAGGATTTTGATTATCCAATTATTTTATAATTCTTTATTCATTTGCAGCTGAAAATGGATTCCTTAAATGAGTATGCCATTAATGATTTGCTAAAGCACAAGTAGCTTGCACAGAGCTCTAAAGGCTATGTATATTTAAAGGTAACACCTGATAACACTGGTGGTCTGTACTCCTCATGTCAAAAGTTAGATTTACTTACCATTATTAGTATTAAATCTAGACTTACTGATGATGATTGCACTTGTGCAATTGACACAGCTATGAGAATTGTTGCTACATGTATTAATGGCTGAGCTGATGAGATAACCAGATGTTATGTACCATAACGTTCCATGTTTGTTGCCCATCTCGCCTTCATTCATTGCTGGTTGGGTACGGAACCAAGAATCTGTTCTGACTCGGCCTTATTCAAAAGCTCGAGAGCTTCCATCAGCTCGTGGCTATACCCTATCCCATGATGCTCAGGGAAGATTACCTAGATCTTGTTTCCAGATAAAAAACATAATCATTACCTCTAAACAAGCGAACATATCCAGACAAGACTAAGAAGAGATTCAGAGATTTTATAATCAATTTGTCAGGAAAACACGCCCAATCCTCCAGGAGCAAAGGCGGGTGAAGGAGGGTGGGACACAAGAATGAAGGTGAGATGGACAACAAAAATGGAATGTTACGGCGAGTACATAACTTCCTAATATTATGTTGTCCTATCTTGCCTTCATTCATTGCTAGTTGGGACAGCATCTCTAGCACCTTCTTTCTTGGGTTGCTCAAGGGAAAATACTCTTCAGAACAGTGTACCCAAAAGAGGTCTCATTCCCGGAGGCCAAATCAAATTTGTAATGAGTGATACAGTATGAGGCTTTACCCATGTTGCTGCTGCACAAATAGAATCCATAGGTAGCCTCACCTGGAAAGCAGATGAAGTTGAAACAGTTCTTGTGGAATGGCCTTTCACATTCCCAGGGAGTTCTCTGTTGGGGGAATTGTATGTATAGGTGATACAATCTGTACGCAATTTAGAAAGTGTGACCTTTGAAATCAGGAGCCCTTTCTTTTTGTCTGAAAAGGACACAAACAGCTGATCTAATTTTTTGAAAGCTTTTGTTCTATGCATGTAAAAACGCAATTGTCTATGTACGCCTTACTAGTGTTAATTTATATTCTGCCTTGTTGCCATAATTTGGGAAAAAAATGGTAATTCGATAGACTGATTTAAACTGGCCTCTGAACACACTTTTGGTAGGAAGGAAAGGTTAGTCCGTAAGGAAACTATCTTTGTTAAAGGTTATGTACAGGGGGCGTATAGACAAAGCTTGAAGTTCAGACTCTCGTCATGCAGATGTTATGGCAACCAATAGTGCTGTCTTCCATGACAAAAACTTTATGTCACATGATGATGCAGGTTCAAAGGGGGTAGAATTAATAGAGACAGAACAAAATTTAGGTCCCATGGCACTGGAGATTCTTTTACTGGAGGCCTTAGTAAGAATGTACCATTTACAAATGCTTTGCAAAGTCTGTGAGATGATTTTCAGTCCCATTTCTATGATACGATAGTATGATATAGCGGCTAAATGAACTCGAATTGTAGCTGCTGACGCACCTTCGTTAAACAGTTTAGCCAGAAAATCAAACACTGCTGGAATGGGGGCAGTAAAAGAGTCAATGTGATTGTTGGAAGACCAGTGGGAGAATCTCTTCCTTTTGCTAGAGTATAATTTCCTGGTTGAGAGGAAATTAATATATATTTCACTGCATGGGAAGATATCGGGGAGCCTGGCTATTTGTGGAACTGCAACACCAAGCTGTCAATTTTAAGGTTTACATCGACGGATGGAACATCTCCAACGAATGAGTCATAAGGTCTGGAACTGGGTCCAGAATCCACGGTTCCTCCTGCAGATGGGGCCACAGAAAAGGGAAAGTGCAGTTGTGTACACTTACCATAAATGTAGATGTTCGAGTGTATTCACTGTTGCAGTCATTACATTTGGGTAATCTGCTGGCAGGTTGCCCTCAGTCGGCCTGAATTCCAAAGTCTTGGGTCCTGCATCAGTTGCTGTCTCCTCTTCCATGATGTCAGGGGTATAAAACTTTTAGTTATGTACTCACCATAACTTCAGATGTTTGGGATCCATCTCGCCTACATTCTGACTGATGGGTTCGGAGCCGATCCCTCAGCTCCGACTCGGCACGCTTATGCCAAAGAGCGAAGTCTCTTATTGGCTGAGCTTACTATATCCCAGGATGCACCACTACCAGTCCCCCAGATCTAGTTTGTCCGCATACATGCACACATGCACGCCTTGCTTATATAACATCGTCAGATGAAACAAGATAAACAGTAGAACTCAAAACCGTTCAATCTCTTCCGATCTCCAAGGCAGGGGGAAGGAGGGTGGGTTTTAGGAATGTAGGCGAGATGGATCCCAAACATCTGAAGTTATGGTGAGTACATAACTAAAAGATGTTATGTGATCCTATCTCGCCTACATTCTGACTGATGGGACAGCGTCCCTAGCACCTGAATCCTGGGTGGCTCACTGGAAAACACTCCTGAGTACCGTGGAACCAAATGAAGCTCGTCCTCTAGATGCCACATCCAATTTGTAGTGGGAAATGAAAGTGTGCGGATTGGACCAAGTAGCCGCAGCACAAATTTCCGATATAGTGAGCTTGGAATGAAAAGCTATAGAAGTAGCCATAGCCCTGGTAGAATGAGCTTTGATGGATGTTGTAAGTTGCTTATTCGAAGAAGAATAAGCCTGAGTTATACAATCTCTGATCCATTTGGAGATAGTAGCTTTTGTGATGGTTTGGCCCAATTTATTATCTGAGAAGGACACAAACAACTGGTCTGACTTACGAAGTTGCTGAGTCCTGTCTAAATAGAAGCGTAATTGCCTGTGAACATCCAATTTATGGAGAGTGTATTCTGCTTCATTGGAGAATTTTGGGAAGAAAACTGGTAGCTCCAGAGATTGTTGGAGACAGAAACTAGAACAGACCTTTGGGACAAAGGATGGATTTGGCCTAAGTGAAACTCTATCCTTGTGGAAAATCAAGTACGGTGGCTTAATAGACAGGGCTTGAAGCTCTGAAACCCTTCTTGCAGAAGTAATTGCAACTAAGAAGGCAGTTTTCCAAGACAGATATTTTAACTCACATGTAGCAGCCGGTTCGAAGGGGAAGATGTTAATGCAAGCACCAAATCAAGATCCCACGGAGGTGCAGGATGAAAAATTGGGGGTCTTAATAGGCTCGCACCTTTAATGAAAGTTTTGCATAGTCTGTTGCTCATCAAAGGAGGATCCATGGATTCGTGGAATTTAGAGATAGCCGCTAGTTGGACTTTAATAGTTGAGACAGAAGATCCTTGATTAAACAGGGATGTTAAGAATTTCAAAACCTCTGGGACAGGAGCAGAGATAGGGTCTAAGCACTTGAGTTGAGCTTCCAGATAGCAAACCTCTTCCACTTACTGAGGTACAATTTGTTAGTGGTGGGTTTGTGGGTCAAGATAAAATGTGAACAACTTCCGGTCTAATGTGTGCTTTCTAACTAAAGTCGGAAGTGGAGGAGCCAAGCTGTCAATTTCAAAGATTGAAGGGACTGATGCCGATGTCCCAACTGATGGATTAGCAAGTCCGAATTAGGTCTAAAGTCCACGGATCGCCCACGCATGCTTCTTCAGGTAAGGAAACCATACCTGACGAGGCCAGTAGGGGGCAATCAGTATCATTGAGGACCCCAATTGAGAAGCTTTTGGAATAACTTTGGGAGAAGTGGAATTGGAGGAAAGGCATAAAGTAGCCCTGTTGGCCAAGGTTGTGCTAGAGCATCCATAGCTGGTACCCCCTGATGTGGGATCAAGGAGAAGAACCTTTGGCACTTGGTGTTTAGTGGAGTTGCAAATAGGTCGCAGCACGGCGTCCCCCATCTCCTGAAAACCTGAGCTGCTACTGTGTGGTTTAGAGACCACTCGTGAGGAGAGAGAATTGTCCTGCTCAATTTGTCTGCCAATATATTTGACCTTCCTGGGATGTGGGTCGCTACCAAGAAGCGGTTGGTAGCTACAGCCCATTCCCACACTCTCATGGCCTCTCTGCAAAGGGGGTACGATCTGGTCCCTCCTTGTTTGTTCAGATACCAGACCACCGACATGTTGTCTGTGTGGATGGCGATGATGCCCGAGGAAGAAACTCGTGTAAGGCCTGTAGGGATAGAAGTACAGCCCTCATCTCCAACACGTTGATGTGGAGAAGAGCTTCGTCTGGAAGCCAGGAGCCCTGAACTAGCCTGCCCAGACAATGCCCCCCCCACCCTATCTGGGAGGCATCTGTCGTCAGGGTAACCACTGGAGAGGGAAGAACAAAGGGGTTTCCTTGATCCAAATTGGATGTCTGAAGCCACCAGCGAAGGTCCCTTTTGCATATTTCCGTAATCATGATGTGATGATTGAGTGGAAGATCCTGAAAGGACCATTGCGTTGACAATAGCCACTGAAGAATCCTCATGTGCAATCTTGCTAGAGGAACTAAAAGAACCGTGGCAGACATTGAGCCTAGAACTTGTAGAACCATCCTGGCTGGGGCTTTGGATCTCGAGATTAGAGCTTGAACTTGGCCCTGTAAAGTTTGGATCCTTTCGCCAGGAAGAAAGACGCCAAGATCAATCTTGAGTCTATCTCTGCTCCTATGAACCTTATGCTGAGAGGGCAGCAAGACAGACTTTGACCAATTGAATGTAATCCCCAGGGTAACACCCAGGGAGATGGTGGCTTTGAGGTTGTCCATTAGTAGATGCCTGGTGGTGGCAGTCAGGAGCCAGTCGTCCAGATAGGGAAACACTTGGAATCCAAGACTTCTCAGGTGAGCCGTCACTACTGCCAAACACTTGGTGAACACCCTGGGGCTGTGGTGAGACCAAAGGGCAGAGCGCAAAATTGGTAATGACTGACTCCCAGGCTGAAGCGCAGATACCTCCTGGACGCCTGATGTATCGGTATGTGATAATAGGCGTCCTTGAGGTCTATGGAGCACATCCAAACATCCTTCTCCAACAGTGGGAGAATGGATTGTAACGTGACCATTCGGAATTTGGATTTCGTGACGGATTGGTTCAGTCTGCTGAGATCCAATATTGGTCTCAGGTCCCCTGTCTTTTGGCACTAAAAGAACCTGGAGTAATTTCCTGATCCGATCTGGTCTGTGGGGACCGGTTGGATGACTCCTTTTTCTAGCAGCTTTAAAGCTTCTGCGGCTGCCATTTCCCTTTGACTGGGTGGTGGGTCCGGGATTCTTTTGGACGGTGGGGGCGAGTATGTGAATGTAACCTCCGGCAATGATCCGAAGCACCCATCTGTCCTGAGTGATTGACTCCCAGGCTTTTAGGTGCTTGGCAAAACGACACCCGACTGGCTCCGGAGCAGCACAGCCGGGCAATCCCTCATGACGTGTGGGAGGCTGAAGAGCCACGAAAGGACTTGCGGTCTCCAGAATTGCGGGGCCCTCTGCTGCCTCTGGGACGGCGTCTCCCTGAAAAATTTCCCCGTCCTCTGCCTCTGGAAGGGGAATCTTCCTGCTGTTGAGAGAAAAACTTTCGAGATTTGGAACCACATTTTCCCTCCTTTAGCCTTGGGGTAAGGCCGAAAGGGAGTGGAATAACGGGCACCTACGGCAGATAAAGTTTTTCCCTCTTGCTCACAGCGGTAAGGGTGTCTTTAACCTTGGGTCCAAACAAGGAGGACCCATCAAAGGAGCGCCGGAAGGAAGACTTGAAGGCCTCCAAACTGACACAAGCGAGCCAGGCTTGTCTCCGAGAGCCACGCCTGTGCCTGCCGCTCTACCCGCCTTCGGCCGCATAGGAAATGAGCCTCATGGACGAGTTAGAAACTGACGTAAGGATAGCCAACTGAGAGCTAACCGACTGGGCTAGCTGCTCAGGTAGGTTACCCGAGAGGGAATCTGACAACTCCTTGACCAGATCCCTCTGAAGCCTGGTAAAATGTGCCAAATAATTCAGAGACCTTAACGTAAAGGCCGCTGAAGTCAGGGTGCGCTTCCCGTACCTGTCCATACTCCTAGACTCCTTATTAGGAGGATGGACGGACGTTGAAGCCTCTGCCACGTCCTGTTGTGTAGCAGATGCCACCACCATGGCATCTACAGCCACGCCTTTAGTGAGGAACTCCTTCTCGGGGGGAGCAGACAAAAATTTATTTGGACGAGAAGGGACTGGTTCCACGGTATCTGGATGTTCCCACACCCTTCGACAAACTAAATCCAGAAGCTCGTCGAAGGGCGGAGACACCCAGGAGGCGGAGGGCTGAGCCCCAAAGGCCTTGAGGAGCACTGACTCGTCAGCAGAGGGGGGTTTGGATATCCAGCCGCCTCGTTGTTTGAGGATCTCTAAGATGTCTGCAAATGAGACATCATCCGAGGACGACTGGGACTCCTCTGCATCATCCAGATCAGTGTCTGAAGTAATAGACACGGGGGAGTCCACGTGCTTCCTCTTGCACGATCTCTTCCTTGGGGGTTCCTCCGAAGACAACTCAGAAGAACCCTCAGGAGGAGGGGAACCCCCACTGGGGGTAACCTCAGGCCCCGGGGCTCCGCTGACTACGGACAGGGGAACTGCCAAAGACCCAGTCTCCACACCTAGGGAAGGTGCCGGTAAAGCCGGGAGATGGCAAGAGGACTTGGCCAAGGCACTCCTCATGGCTCTGAAAGCCGGACCCCAGAATCCTGGGAGTGTCCGTCCCCGAGCCGTGATAGCCGACGGAAGTCCCGCAGCCGCACCGAGGGGAGGCTCGAACCGAAAGCATAGGTCCCAAACATCACCCCGGTCCAGCCGAAGAAGTCCGCGTACCAAACTCGGACCAAGGCCGGGTTGGAGTAAGGGTCGGAGCCGACCCTGAGATCTCCACCGGCTCCAACAGCACCTGCTCGACGGAGCCAAGCAGTCGGAGGAGGAATGGCAATGGGTGGGCCAAGGTCATCGGTTCAAGCCAACTGGGTCGGAACCGAAACAAATTTTGGAAGACTGGGGACTGGAACAGTCTTTGGAGCACCCTGTCTATATCAGAATCTGACATCCTCAAGACCGAGAGGAAACAGAACGGGTTCGAGACGGCCTCTCCAACGGCCCTAAAGGGCTAGGGGACCGGCTCAGGCGACTTCGATGAGTATCGGCGCCGAGGAATGCACACACCAGATTCCATCGGTGCCGAGGTGGACTTCGCCGAGGAGGAAGTGTCTGAGCAGGCGACCTTGTCGGCCCGAGCAGTGGAGCCGACGAAGGTGACCCGCCTCGATGCCCCAGCCATCGGCTCCGGCCAGAGGAGTCGATACTGGTGGCATCGAGGCAGACCGTTCCGACCTCGGCCCAAGTCCTTGGAGCCAAGGAGAGGCCTGTCTATGTTTCTTAGCGGTCGGATCCGACGGACTGGTCGGAACCGACGCCCTTTTCTTTTTGGCCGGAGAAGGAGAGGAAGCCAAGGCTTCTTCAAAAGAAGGTTTAATTAATCCCTTAAGAATTAATTTATTTTTCCTCTCCTGGAGGACCCTTGAGGAAAAAGCGTGACATACGCTACATGATTCCTGTAAATGTTTTGCCCCTAAGCAATACACACAGAGCGAGTGATCGTCCGTGATGGACATTTTGAAACTACATTTTACACATTTTTTAAAGCCCGAAGGCCTAGGATTCTGAGACATTATGGGGAGAATTTCAGTAATCTGACTGGAAAAAAATACAATTACTGGAGACACCCCTAAGTATAGGCTTACAGTTATCACTCGCTAATGACAGGGACTTTGAAAACCCTGTAAGAACAAACAGCTACAAAGAATTTAAAGCCTGTTTACTATATGTAGATATAGAAGGGTTGATTAACCGGGAAGGCCCTAGATGAAGGGGGGCCTGTCAAACTCAACCCAATCACACAACAAAATTCTACAACAATCCAACCAATCACACAACAAATGGTAAGAATAGCTGTTAAAACAGCTTTTTTGAGAGAAAAACAGCAAAAACTGACAGAAAGTTAGTTAAAAATAACTACTCAGCTCAGCCAGCTCGAGACCACGTCTTCGCAGGTTAGCGGCAAACGAGATCTGGGGGACTGGTAGTGGTGCATCCTGGGATATAGTAAGCTCAGCCAATAAGAGACTTCGCTCTTTGGCATAAGCGTGCCGAGTCGGAGCCGAGGGATCGGCTCCGAACCCATCAGTCAGAATGTAGGCGAGATAGGATCACATAACATCATGCAGCCGACGCCATTTTCTTTAGTTTTTCTTGCCCCCAATGTCAGCTGTCCCCACAAAGGTAGCAAAAATGTATATATATATATATATATATATATATATATATATATATATATATATATATATACACACACACACACACACACACACATACATGCATCAATATAAACTTTACCTTCATCTACAAGCAAATACACCACATAGGTTTTAGAAGATAGAGAAGGAAAGATAAACTCCAGAATGACAGGGGAATGGCGGGAGGGTAACCTGGACTGCAACAGTGAATACACTCAAACATCTACATTTATGGTAAGTGTACACAACTGTACTATGTTCTTCGTGTTTCACTGTTGCAGTCATTACATTTGGGTAGAATCCCAAAGCTATGGTTGGGAGGCTGGAGCTAAACAGCCTGCCCTGGACATAGAGTAGAGAGGCAAATGATAATGCTTTGTAAAGGTGTGAACAGAACTCCAAGTAGCAGCCTCTAGAATGTCTTTTGTTGGTACTCCTCTGAGAAAGGCTGCTGAAGTAGCTGCAGCTCTGGTGGAATGAGACCTAATGCCCTTGGGCACAAGTTTACCATGGTGTAAGTAGCAGAAACGGATGCAGTGGCTTATCCACTTTGAAATTGTATGCTTTGAAATAGCCTTTCCTTCTGATCCTGCAGCATATGTCACTAGTAATTGCTCAGTTTTTCTTAGAGCTTTAGTCCTGCTCAAGTAGAATCTTAGCTGTCTGTGTACGTCCAAGGAATGCAGAATTCTCTCCCCCTTGTTCTGCGGATTTGGATAAAAGGTTGGCAGATGAATTGTTTGGTTAAGAGCCACACTGGAAACCACCTTAGGCATAAATGTAGGGTTTGTTCTCAGAGACACCCTGTCTGGGTAAAATATGATAAAAGGCTCTACAGCCATTTGGGCCTGTAGCTCTGAAACTCTTCTTGCTGAAGTAATTGCTAGTAGCAGAGCTGTTTTCCATGATAAGAACTTTATATCAGCGGTAGCAACTGGTTCAAATGGAGGCAGGGTGAGCTTTTCCAACACATAATTGAGGTCTCATGCAGGTAATGGTGATCTTCTAGGAGGCCTTACATTTTTGGCTCTTCTAAGATACTGCTTTAGTAAAGGACGAGAAAAAAGTGGTGGCTCTGTACTGTAATGAGCTGAAATTGCAGAGGCATGGATTTTAATTGATGAGAAAGATAGGCCTTTGTCAAGCATCTCAGTTAAGTATTGTAATATCTGAGGAATATTTGGTTCTGCTGTATCAGTTCCTTGTGCTTGATTCCAAGCACAGAATCTCTTCCATTTGTCAGCATAAGATTTTCTAGTACTAGGCCTTCTGGCTTCCAAAATGACATCCATCACAGCTTTACTGAGAGGTGTCGTTTGTATAACTACATGATCAGCCATGCTGCCAGGTTAAATGACATCCATCACAGCTTTAGTGAGAGGTGTCGTTTGTATAACTACATGATCAGCCATGCTGTCAGGTTCAGTGTCTGTAGTTGATTGTGCAGGATCTGATTGTTTTGCTGGGACAGTAGTTGAGGTCTTTGAGGTAAGGTCCAAGCTGGGTATTGAGACAAGTTTCTTAGGACTGGGTACCAGTATTGGCGGGGCCAGTCCAGGGCAATTAGTATCATCTTTGGTTTCTCTTGTCTGACTTTTAGGAGGACCTTGGGGAGAAGAGGCAGAGGAGGAAAGGCGTAAACTGATAGGTTTCTCCAACTGAAGGATACGGAGTCCACTTTCCATGCTTGTCTGTGATAAGTCCTTGTGCAGAATCTTTTCAACTGATACTTTTGAGGAGAGGCAAATAGATCTATGTCTGGGCTCCCCCATTTCTCTGTTATCATGCTGAAGACTTGTGGATTTAGTTTCCACTCATGAGGATCCATAAGGTTTCTGCTTAAATCATCTGCCAGAGTATTTTGCTTTCCTGGCAGGAATTGAGCTTGAAGATGTATTTGGTTGGTCAAAGCTGTGTCCCACAGTGCCATGGCTAATCTGCAAAGGGGGTATGAGTGTGTGCCCCCTTGCTTGTTTATGTACCACATGACCGTGGTGTTTTCCATCTTTATCAGTAGTTGTCCTGGATGAAGTAAGTCCTTGGAAGGCACTTAGGGCATTTTGAACAGCTAGCATCTCTTTCTGGTTGATATGTAGATGCATTTGTTTTGGGGTCCATATGCCCTGAATGCATCTTCCTGACATGTGGGCCCCCCAGGCATAATCTGATGCGTCTGTTTTTAAGGTTTGGCTGGCAGGGGGTAGAGTGAAGGCCTGTCCCATGTTTTGGTGACATGCCTTTGCCCACCATAGAAACTCCTGTTGTAGGCAGGGAATGAGAGGAATCATTGCTTCCAGACTGTGAGAATGTTGACTCCATAAACTTTTTAGATACCATTGAAGTTTCCTCATATGCAGTCTTGCATATGGAATCAGTAGGATGCAGGATGCCATGAAACCCAGAGCCTGCAGAATTTGTCTTGCAGATAACTGGGTTTTTGTTGGCATCAGTTTGAAGTAAGTAGTCAGTTGCTTTTGCTTGTCTGGTGTGAGGTAAGCCATCTGGGCAGTTGTATTCAAGCTTGCACCCAGGAATGTTATCTTTTGAGAGGGTACCAGTTGTGATTTCTTTTTGTTTATTGTGTACCCCAGGCCTGTTAGAAGCCTTTTCACAAACGTCAGGTGTCGAAGAAGAATGTCCTTGTTCTGTGCTTGAATGAGACAGTCATCCAAGTAAGGATATATTTGTATACTTCTTTGTCTGCAAAATGCAATTACTGCTGCCAGGCACTTTGTAAAGACCCTGGGCGCAGTAGATAAGCCAAACGGCAGTGCAGAGAATTAGTAATGCATTAAGCCAGCCTTGAATCTGAGGTATCTTCTGCATGATTGTCTTATTGGGGCATGCAGGTATGCCTCTCTTAGGTCTAATGTCACCAGCCAAGCATTCTTGCCCAGCATGGGCAGAAGCTGCTGCAAAGTCAGCATTTTGAATTTTGGAATGTCCAGGTAAGTGTTCAAAATCGATAAATCCAGTATTGGCCGCCAGGCCTTGTCCTTTCTGGGTACCAAGAACAGTCTTGAGTAAAAACCTTGTCCTTTTTCCTGTTCTGGTACTGGCTGAATGGCCCCCATTTCCATGAAGGACGTAACCTGTTTCTGTGCCTCTACCCATTGATTTTTTGGCAGATCTGGCCAACCATTTGTCATTGGCAGAGTGTGGAAATGGAATCTGTATCCCTGTGATACTATATTTAGTACCCACTTGTCCTGGATTATTAACTGCCAATTTTGAGCAAAAAGTGCTACTTTTCCCTCTATGGGCGCTGCCAAAAGATAAGTGCTTGGTGTAGGCAGAGGGAAGTCATTGGGATTGTTTTCTGTAGGTTTGCACTTTATCTCCTCCAGATTTGGAGGTAGAAGCACCCCATTGCTTTGACCTGTATGAATCTTGCGCCTGGTATCTGGAACCCTTAGGGCATCTGGATTTGCCCCTTTGAGCTCTGTCTGACACAGGAAAGGACCATTTTTTGTAGGCCAGTGTCTACTGAATCTTGGTGGCTGCACTTGTAAAAAGTCTTTAACAATTTGCATAGACTTAGCTTTTCTTCCATTTTCTTTAAAACCTCTTCTGCCTTAATACCAAACTGAGAATCACGCTGTAAAGATGCCTCTAGCAATTTAGCTTTAACATGATCAGGCAAATGTTGTTCCTTTAGTCAGGCATGCCTCCTAATCACAGATCCAGTAACTGCGGCCCTGCTGGAGGCCTCTAAGGAGTCAAAACCACATTGCAAAGCATGCTTTCTAACCTGTTCAGCTACATGCAATAATTCCTGCAATTCTTTATTTTCTGCACATTCAGAAATCAACATAATTTTCTGTTTCAGCAATCCCATAACATGTTGTTGGTACTTAAGTATATGAAATTGACAGTTTAAGGCCCTGATTGCCAAGGTTGTAGATGTATAAACCTTTTTTCCCCATCTGTCCAGTGCCCTTGAGTCTCTGTTAGAGGGGGTAGGATTTTTTGCTGTTGAGGCCATAACTCCCTTTGGACCCTGTGAAATAGTTTCAGGATCAGCAGCAGGGTTTCTAAATAAAAATTTATGTGAGTCAGGGACCCTGTAATATCTGTCAGGCTTACTGGCAGCTGGAGGTAAGGAGTCAGGTGTCAAGCTTGACTCCGAAAACACATCATCCACAATGTCTAAAACAGGGGGAATGGCCAAAGGCCTGTGCTGAGGGAGAAGAAGGAAATCCTCGAGCCTCTTTTTTGATTCTGAGAAGTCTTGACTCTCCCAGTGAAAATGCTCCCTCAAAGTATGCAAGGTTTCTCCAAATGAATAGTCCTCATGAGGAGATGCAGATGGTATAGACTCCTCTGCATCAGAATCCTCATAGGGAGGTATAGATAATTCCTGATCAGAAGAGGAATCAGAAGAAATAGAAACCTGATCTGAAGATTCATAATCAGTGTCTTGCCTAGGCCTCTTATCTGGAGGGGGATGGGTACCCCTGATCAAGGTAATAAGGTCTTCAGCCATTTTGATCATCTGTTTTTTAGGCATAGAGACCTGTGCATGTGGCTCATGTGTTGGTTTTTTAGTTTTAGAAGTTGCTTTTGTCTTTGGTTTTGCAGCTGTCGTTGGTTTGATATACAAATGTTGAGGTCTGAATACACCTTCAGAAGCCGGTGCCTGCTCAGTGGCTCTGGACCCATCCTCATAGGCTCATAGATTAGTACTAAGCTAACTGCCCTTGCGAGCCATTTTAAGCCTAGCCAGTTATCCCTTGGGAGACTCAAACCCTGCACCTTGTGTTTGTAAGGCAAACACCTTAACCATTAGGTCACTCTCCCAATCCCTCCCAATCCGAGGAAGATACATCCGTCGGTCCAATACCTTGAGTATCTTGCAGCATGCCGGACTCCACATGGGTGTCGGTAGAGGCCTGCGACTCGAAGGTAGCAGGTATCAGGGGCTGCAAAAGCGCCTCACTGAGTACCGGCGAACCAACGACTGGCTTAGGAGAAGCTTCGTCGTCGGTTTTGGATCTCGACTGCCTTTCTCTGTCCTTTTCTTTGCGTTTTTTATGTACTCCGGTAGTCGGATTGCTATCCGACGACATTTCTAGGTAGTTAAACCTGTTTCCAAAATACTTTGAGGCAAAAATATACAGACGCTTAATAGTGCGTTGGTTAAATCTAGCAGAAAGCCGACAGCCAGCACATTGTGATCAGGGCCTAGGCAAGGAATACAGTATAAATGGAAATCCTTATGAGGTATTTGCTTTCCACAAGTGATACAATTATTAACTTTTTCTGACATCGGTAAGGAGCAAGAAAAAGTTTCCCCAACGGGGTACTTAGCTTTAGTGAAGACTTTGGTTCTGAAACTCAAACTCGAATATTTCAGTAGTCAGCCGACTGGCACTTGCGAAATGTTTCTGCTTCAGGCACAGCGCGGCAAGAAAGACTAAAGAAAATGGCATCGGCTGCATGTTTTATAACCCTGATGACCTGACGTCATGGAAGAGGAGACAGCAACCGACGCAGGACCCAAAACTTTGGAATTCAGGCCGAATGAGGGCAACCTGCCAGCAGATTACCCAAATGTAATGACTGAAACAGTGAAACAAGAACAACATCCAAATCTGACGAGGCCAATATAGTGCAATGAGTATCGGATTTCTGAAGAAACTTCGGTATCAAGGAAAAGGGTGGAAAAGTGTAAAGGAGACCTGGGGCCAATCGTGTACAAGTGCATCCCTTGGTGACTGCTACGGAGGGGGAATCAGGGCAAAGTAGATGCTGCATTTGGCATTCATGGACAAGGTGAAACGATCACAGTACGGCTGGCCCCACTGGCAGAAAATCTCTTCAGCAACTTCCTGTTTTAGGGACCACTTGTGGGGCATCAAAATAGCTCTGCTGAGTTTGTCCGCTATCATGTTGGATTTCCCCGGGATGTGCGTTGCTGTCAGAAAGTGTTGAAAAGAGACTGCCACTACCATACCCTCTGTGCCTCTCGACATAGGGGGTAGAATTTGGTTTCTCCTTGTTTGTTTATGTACACACTACTAACATGTTTGTCTGAATTGCAATTGTTCCTACTGGAAGAGAGTCCTGGAATGCTTGCAATGCCAAATGCACCGCTCTCATCTCTAGAACACTGATATGCAAGTGGCTTTCATGTTCCTGTCAAACTCCTTGGATAGTCTTTCCCAGATAATGTCTCTCCACCCGATCTGGGAAGCGTCCGTGGTCACCATGGCTATTGGTTGCGGGAAGACAAACATTCGGCCTAAGGTCAATTGAGTTAAGTGCAGCCACCAGCACAAGTCTTTTTTGCAGGCTTCTGTTATGATAATCTTGTGAGATAACGGTAGATCCTGCATGGACCACTGGGAAAAAAGCAGCCAGTGAAGAACTCTCATATGCAGGCAAGCTAGAGGTACCAGAATTATTGTAGCTGCCATGGTACACAGAACCTTCAAAACAATCCTTGCCTGTACTTTCCGTTTGGATAAAAGGTTCTTGATTTGATGACGCAAGGTTTGAATCCTCTCGGGGGGAAAGTTTGGCCAACATTTCTCTTGTGTCTAAGTCTGCGCCTATGAATACGATATGCTGTGATGACAACAAGGCAGACTTTTCAAAGTTTATTTTAATGCCTAGCTGACAGCAGAGATGAATGGTTGTGTCCCTCGCTTTTGTTAGTAGTTGCTTTGTGGTGGCGGTTAGGAGCCAGTCATCTAGGTATGGAAACACCCGGAATCCTAGTGGCCTCAAGTGAGCTGTAACCACTGCCATGCATTTGGTGAACACTCTGGGGGCTGTAGTGAGTCCAAAGGGCAGGGCTCGAAACTGGTAGTGACTGGCTCCCAGTGAAAAGCACAAATGTCTCCTGGAACCCTTGTCCATTTTTATGTGGTAATACGCATCCTGGAGATCTACAGAGCACCTCCAATCGTCTTTCCCCAGAAAGGGGAGTATCGACTGCAGTGTCACCATCCAGAACTTTGACTTTTTGACAGAGCTGTTTAGTCTGCTGAGATCCAGAATGGGCCTCCAGTCCCCTGTCTTTTTGGGAACTAAAAAGAGACTTGAGTAAGCTCCAGATCCAATTTGGTTTGCAAGGACATTTTGGATGACATTTTTTTTCTAGCAACTTTTGTACCTCGAGAGTTGCATAATTCCCTTGACTGGGTGGAACATCTGGAATTGATTTTCTTTCTAAAGGGGGACAGGAAAAGGTATGTAGTAATCTCTATATATGTTCGTTTGTACCCATTTGTCTTTTGTTATTAATAGCCAGGCGTTTGGGTACAATGACAAGCCACCCCCTGAATGGCTCCAGAGACGGACAGACAGGCCTCCTTTCAGGAGTGCTGAAAGAGCTAACTAAGGAAAGAATCCCTGTCACCCTGGTTTTGCGGAAGCCCCCTCTGCCATGTGGTCAGCGTCTTCCATTGTTACTTCTCCCTCTCCCCCTAGGGGAAGCATCACCACGTGCATCCGGGAAGGCTCTTTGGGACTTGTGGAACCACATTTTTCTCCCCTTCTGACCTTCGGGATAAGGTCTAGTAGGGAGGGAGACATGGACTCCCACAGCAGACAGAGTCTTTCCCTCCTGTTTGCATCTGGTCAAAGTCTCTTAACTTTAGGCCCAAACAAAGACGAGCCATCGATGGGGGCGTTAATAAAGGAAGACTTGAAGGGTTCTACAAAATAGCATAAGCACATCCAGGAATGTCTCCTCAGAGAAATTTGTGTACCCGCTGCCCTGCTCGCCTCATCACCCGCATAAGAAATAAGTTGCATGGAGGAGTTTATCACAGAGTTTAAGGTAGCAAGCTTGGAGGAAACCATATCTGATGCTCCTGCAGCTACAGTACCTTGAAGGGTATCTCCTAGCTCCTTCAGGAGATCTCTCTGTAATCTAGTGAAATGGGTCAGGTAGTTCAGCGATCTACAGGTAAACGCCACTGAAGAAAACATACACTTTCCATATCTGTCCATCGTTCGAGACTCTCTGTTTGGTGGATGAACAGATGAGGAAGTCTCTGACAATTCCTTCTTTGTGGCCGCTGCTACCACCATAGCATCTCTATTTATTAAGTACAACTGAATAACTTAAGCGCTTTTCGTCCAGCACAGTGACTGGACTTCTTCAGATAAAAAAACTCGTAAAAGGCACTCTTAAATATTTCATCAAACCAGTCATGTGATAAATGTCTCAATTAAAACTCTTAAAATTAATTAATTAACAATCTTCACTTGATTAAAATTCTTCAGTGATTGAAATACAAAATGAAAGGCCCTAAATGAAAAACAATGTTAATACATTCTCCTCCATGGATAAAAGCTTCATCCTTCACTACTAAATCTACAATAAAATGTATTTATACATAATATAATTAAAAAGAAAAAAATCATAATTAATGTGTAACACTTGTAGATAAGTTCTTTGTGTATGGAACCAACCCTTAAGCTCACCGGTTAGTTTAAACAAGTTATCTCCACATACTTTTTAATTTTAGGTATGGGAGAATAGTGCATGTTTAATTTATTCCTGGGAACTAGCATTTAGTCAAAGTTGCCATAATAATTCAAGTTGTTCTAAAAGTAATGACACTGGTCCTCCATATGTCTTTTCAGTAATCTGGTCTATAAATTTAAACTTAAATTTATGGTTAGGTGAACTTTCTATGTGCCTAGCCAGTGCGTTCTCTGTTTCCCCCTTCTAATGGCATACAGATGTTCGTAAATTCTTTCTTTTAATTTTCTATCTGTTTTCCCTATATAGAAAACAGGGCAGAGGATGCACTGAGCTAGATACACCACCATTTTAGTGTTACAATTGTACCTACTTGTAATGGAATACTTATGGTTACCTATAGAAAAATGTTGTCTAGTTGCAATGGATCTACAGTAGTTACAGTTTTCACATTTAAACATCCCCAGGATCCTTGCAACATTAACTATAGGGGTTTCTACTAGGTTTTTCAAATGTTTACCCTTCCTGTAAGTAACAATGGGTCTGTGGCCAATCTTATTAACTAATTCAATCTAATTTTTTTAACAGGTTCCAGTTTTTGTTAATAATTTTTTTGATTTCAACCATATCGGTATTAAATGTTACTGTGAAACTACTGTTGTGTTGACCACCTTCCCTCAAATGTGTATCTATATGGGTGGTAGATGTTACTACCCTTTCCTCCATAGTTAGTTCCTTTTCTGTATTTAGGGTACTAGTTCTACATGAACAAAGTATTGGTTTATAGAAACCTATCTGATGTTTATGTGACACTTCTAGTACCAATTCATTGACGAATCCTAAAGGATACCCTCGTTGCAAAAACATTTCAGTTAAGTTTTGACATTCGGTGAAAAAAATCTTCATTGGTTGTCACCATTCTGGCTGCTCTTACGAGTTGCCCTTTTACTACTGATTTTTTTGTACTGAAAGGATGTGCACTTTTATAGTGCAAAAATGAGTTTCAGTAAGTTGTTTTTCGATATATAGATGATGTGTAGGTGTTAAGTGCAACATCTTTTTTCAACTGTACGTCTAAGTATGCTATAATATCTTTACTGAAGTTTGATGTGAATTTCAAAAAGTTGTTCATTTCCTGTAGAATAACAGTAGCCGAAGCTTCATCTCTACAAAGGTCACAGATGTCTACTGTTAGAAAACTGTTTTCTTTAGTGAACTTGATTTTATTGATCTCTTCTAAAAAAAGACCAAGAATCACGGCTAATTTGTAGTTGTTTCACATATTTTTTAAGAACAGAATCTATAAGTTTTGCACTAGTGTAAGTTATAGACTGATGGGGCTTCTACCAAAACTTGCATAGGGGGGTCTTGTATGTCCTTATGTATTTTTGGCACACCAAACATTTTAGGTATCTTAGGGTATACCATTGTTAAATAGTTTAAAGTGCTCATATCTGTGTGTGCCTCCAAAAACAAGTCATTTAAGTAAGTATTTATCCTGCGATAAGCAGTGTGTAATTCATTCTTACTGACTTGTTTGTATGTGCTAGTACTTAACACTTTGTTCATTATAGCCTTATAATCTTTGTTATTCATAAGGACCAGTCCTCCCCCCTTATCTGGTTTCATCATTCTAATGGGTTCCCTTCTCAAGTCATTCAACAAATCCCATTCTGTTTTACTAAAATTACTTTCCCCAGGATTCATGAAGCTCGGCGCAAGGACGGCGTTAGCCTTGCGCCGACCGTGCAGCGTAGAGATGGCGCAGCAGCACCACATGCATATTAATGAAGGCACACTGCCGCAACGTCCACATGCACAGGAAATGTGCATGAGTGCAGGGGGCGTGCCTAAGTGCTGCACAGAGGAGAGAACATGTCGTTGCAGACGTATACCCGAAGAACTGCCGCAATGACGTCGGGTGAAGTGCGACACCAGCCGAAGCCAGACCCAGACTTTGGAATCCGGCCGACCGAAGGGCTGCCTGACGACAGGACAACCCATTTGTGAAGACTGCAGATGCATCCTTGAAGGACATCATGTCGTTGCAGATGTGCAACCTAAAATGCTGACTAGTACAGCCTGCTTCTAATAGTAATTACTCCTGACAGTGTCCGTGGATATTGAAATGTATGCAACGCATACAAGACAGTTTCATAAACACCAAAATAAAAAGTAAACACAAAGGCACGTAGCTGAATATTAAGCCCCCGTTCCTCGAACAAATGACATTTAAAACCCCGTGCCCGTATTCCATTGTAGTGCCGCTTGTTATACCAAGTGGAAGCGGAACGTAGTGTGTTTGCACGCCGTTGCCCTTTGCTAAGCCTAACCCAATGGTTAGGGTTACCACCTGCCCAACTTTGTGAGATACAGTCCCTCTCTGGGCAGTATTATTACCACAAATATTAAAAATGGCAAATGTTCTGCGATTGTAGGACATAATTATGTCCCATATTTTATGTAATAGTTCCATAAAATAGTTATTTCTGTATCTAAAATACCTAAATGTTACAATAAACAGAATAAGCAACTAAACTGCTAAAAGAATAAGCTTTCACTTAGGCATAAAAGTAAAGTACTATCCTTTGTACTGCCCATGGGTATGTGTCGGCCTGTAAAATCTAATATGTGTCCCGAAAAAGAAAATGTCCCACTTTGGCCATTTGAAAAGGTGGCAACCCTACCAATGGTCAGAGCATTCGCTCAATATCTGCCCATTCGTGGTCCAGGTCGTCCCTGCCTGGACGGCCCAAAGATGAATGGGTAATACCCGGATCTACCTACCATGTCATGAAAGATAGGTATTTGCATGTACCTATGTGCGTGAAGCCCAGCATGAGGTAGATCAAATATGCCAGGGTTGTCCTCACAACCATATTGGTACCAGAGATATGTAGAGTATGCAATGTGTTCTGTTGTCTGCACCATGGGCCATCAACCAGAGAAGGGATGGATGGTGTGTGTGGAATATGGGTGGGGGTGATGGGTAATGTAATACTTCACCAAGGGGAGACTGGGTCGGATGTACAATAGGTGAACTGGAGGTGTACGTGGGAGCAGTGGGTGAATCAGAAAGGAAAAGTACAGTTTTGTACCTACCATAAATGTAGATGTTCGAGTGCTCATACAGCTGCAGTCATAACAGATGGGTTATCCTGCCGTCAGGCGGGTCCTCGGTCAGCCGAATTCCAAAGTCTAGGTCCAGCGTCGGTTGTCGTCGCTTCTTCCCTGAAGTCAGTGCGGCAGGGGTATAAAAGAGCCAGCCGACGCCATCTTCTTCAGTTTTTCTTGCCCCAGATGTCAGGTGCCCCCAGAAGGAAGGCAAAACATAAACTTATGTAATCATGCAATATAGAATAATCAAAAAACAGTAGTTTGCAGGCAAATACACCATAAAAGAATACCCCAAATAGGATGTATGAGAAGGTGTTTGTCATAAGGCCTGTCCTAAGAGGGGATGGAGGGAGGGAAACCTAGACTGCAGCTGAATGAGCACTCGTACATCTACATTTATGGTAGGTACAAAACTGTACTATGTTCATCGTGCATACAGCTGCAGTCATAACAGATGGGTAGAATCCCAAAGCTAAGTAGGGGAGGCAGGCACTAAGTGGAACTAGGAGGTGCAAGGATGCCCTGCAAGACAGCTGTAGCAAATCCCGCTCTAGATTTAGAGTAAAGTGGAAGGTGATAGTGTTTGGAGAAAGTGTGCACTGAACTCCAAGTGGCTGCTTCCAAAATGTCCTTGGTAGGAACCCCCCTGAGGAAAGCTGCAGAGGTAGCTGTGGCCCTTGTGGAGTGGGATCTGATGCTTGAAGGCACAGCTTTTCCATGAAATGAGTAACAAAAGTGTATGCAGTGGGCTATCCATTTTGAGATTGTCTGTTTGGCGATAGCCTTTCCTTGAGCACCTGTAGCATAGAACACAAAGAGTTGCTCGGATTTCCTGAATGGCTTTGTCCTGTCCAAATAATAACGAAGTTGTCTGTGAATGTCCAAGGAATGCAGTAGTCTTTCCCCTTTGTTTTGTGGGTTAGGGTAAAAGGTAGGTAAGTGAATAGTCTGATTCAAGGCTACACTGGATACTACCTTTGGCATAAAGGTAGGGTTGGTTCGTAAGGAAACTCTGTCCTGATGGAAAATGATGAAAGGTTGCACAGCCATGAGGGCCTGTAGTTCCGAAACCCTGCGTGCTGAGGTGATAGCCAGAAGGAAGGCTGTTTTCCATGACAAGTATTGTAGTTCTGTTGAAGCAGCTGGCTCAAATGGAGGAAGGGTCAGCTTTTCCAATATGAAGTTGAGGTCCCAAGCAGGGACTGGTGGTTTCCTTGGGGGTTTTATATTCTTAGCCCCCCTGAGGAACTGTCTTAAGAGAGGATGAGAGAATAAAGGAGGATCTGTGTTGTATTGTGCAGAAATGGCTGAAGCATGGATTTTGATGGAGGAGAAGGAAAGCCCACTGTTTAACATCTCAGCTAGATACTGTAAAATTTGAGGTAAATTTATTACCCAAGGATTCTGGCCCTTTTTCTGATTCCAGGCACAAAACCGTTTCCATTTGGCGGAGTAGGCTTTTTAGTAGAAGGTCTTCTGGCCTCCAAGATGACATCCTGCACCTCCTTGGAGAGGAGGGTCTGTTGGAAATTCAAGGGATTCTCCATGCAGCTAGATTTAGGGTTTTGAGCTGGCTGTGAAGGGTTTTGAAGTTGTGCTGGGACAACAGAAGAGGCACTAGAGGTAGGATCCATGGTGGGGAATGCGTGAGGCTCTTCAGGAGTGGATACCAGTGTTGTCTTGGCCAGTCTGGAGCAATGAGAATCATTTTCGGCCTCTCTGCTCTGGCTTTTAATAGAAGTTTGGGCAGCAGAGGGAGAGGCGGAAAGGCATAGACTGTCAATGTTGTCCAATTGAAAGAAAGTGCGTCCACTTTCCAGGCCTGTGGATGGTAGGTCCTTGAGCAAAATTTTTTCACTTGGTAATTTCTGTGGGTAGCAAAGAGATTTATGTCTGGCTTTCCGCATGCCTGAGTTATCATTGCGAAAACTTGAGGATGCAACTTCCATTCGTGTGGATCTGTCATATTTCTGCTTAGGCTGTCTGCCAGTGTGTTTTCCTTCCCTGGCAGGAATTGTGCCTGAAGTTGGATTTGCAATTCCAGAGCTGTGTTCCAAAGGGTCATGGCTAGCCTGCACAGGGGGTATGAATGAGTTCCCCCCTGTTTGATTATGTACCACATCACTGTGGTGTTGTCTGTCCTTATCAATAGCTGGCCTGGATGCAGTAGGTCTTTGAAGGCCATAATAGCATTTTGCACTGCTAGCATTTCCTTTTGGTTGATGTGTAGGTGCTTCTCTTTTTGGGACCATTTTCCCTGAATGCACTGATCTGTCATGTGTGCCCCCCAGGCATAGTCCGAGGCGTCTGTTGTGATGATTTGAGTTGCTTGAGGTATGCAGAAAGGAAGACCTATGTTTCTTTGGCATGCTTGAGCCCACCACAGAAATTCCTTTTGAAGACATGGAATGAGTGGTATAATTGTTTCCAAACTGTGGCTGTGTTGAGACCATATGTTTTTTAGGTACCATTGAAGTTTCCTCATATGCAGCTTTGCACATGGGATCAGTAGGATGCAAGATGCCATGAATCCCAGAGCCTGCAGGACTTTCCTTGCAGTCAGCCTGGTGAAGTTTGCTATTTTGCTGAAGTATTGAGATAGTTGCCCTTGTTTGTCTGGCATGAGGTAGGCCATCTGGGTGTTTGTATTCAAGCTGGCACCCAGGAAAATTATTGTTTGAGAGGGTATTAGTTTTGATTTCTTTTAGTTGACTGTGTATCCCAGAAAGTTCAACAGTTTTATTACAAACGCCAGGTATTTCAGAAGTATGTCCTTGCTGTCCGCTTGGATCAGGCAGTCGTCCATATATGGGTATATTTGTATTCCTTGAAGTCTGCAGAAGGCAATTACTGATGCCAGGCATTTCATAAACACTCTGGGCGCAGTAGATAAGCCAAAGGGCAATGCAGAGAATTGATAATAGGTTGAACCTGCAAGAAATCTGAGGTATCTTCTGTAATCTTGTCTTATAGGGACATGCAGGTATGCCTCCTTGAGGTCCAATGTTACTAGCCAAGACTCCTTGCCCAGCATGGGAAGAAGCTGCTGTAGTGTGAGCATCTTGAATTTTGGTACCTGTAAATATGTGTTTAGGATGGATAGGTCTAAAATAGGTCTCCAATCTTTGTCTTTCCTTGGCACCAGGAATAGTCTGGAATAAAACCCTTGACCTTGTTCTTTTGCAGGTACCTCTTGAATAGCTTTCATGTCCATGACAGCTGAAATTTGTTTTTGTGCCTCTGCCCTTTGATTTTGTGGCAGGTTTGGCATCCCTCTTATTTTTGGAAGGGTGTGAAAGTGGAATCTGTAGCCTCTGTCTATAATGTCCAATCTCTTGTCAGAATATGCCAATTTTTTGAGAATAATGCCAGTTTTCCACCTAAAGTTGCTGCCATTAAAGCTTTGCTTGGCAGGTAAAGGGGAAAGTCATTGTGTCTGCTTTCTGAATGACTGTGATCTATCTTCTCCACCTCTTGGGGTTGGTGCTTGCCATTGTCTGGCTCTGAATGATCCTTGAGATTGCCCTCTACCCCTCGGGTGCCTGTATCTGCCTCTTTGAGGTCTGTCCGTGGCTGGAAAGGGCCAATTTTTTGAAGGCCAGTTTCTGCTGAAACGTGGAGGTTGTACCTGCAGGAACTCTTTCACTGTTTGTATTGATCTCGCCTTTTCCTCCATTTTCTTTAGTACCTCCTCAGCTTTAACACCAAACAATACATCTTTTTGAAGAGGTGCATCTAGTAATTTAGCTTTGACATGATCTGGTAAGGCTTGCTCTTTGAGCCAAGCATGTCTACGTATGACAGACCCTGTAACAGCAGCTCTACATGAGGCCTCTAAAGCATCAAAACCACACTGCAAGGTATGTTTACCCACTTGCTCTGCACTATGCAACAAATCCTGCAACTCTTTTAAATCTGGTTGTTCTGGTTGTGTCATTTTGCTTTTCAACTGAGATAACAAAAACTGTTGATACTTTAACATATGGAACTGACAGTTTAATGCCCTCATGGTTAAAGTGGCCGAGGTATACACCTTTTTCCCCCACCTTTCCAAAGCTCTGGAATCTCTCTCTGAAGGTAATGGGTTTTTAGCAGTAGAGGCCTTAATTCCCTTGGGACCCTGTGAAATAGTTTCTGGGTCAGCAGTATGGCTTTTGTATAGGAACTGGTGTGAATCAGGAACCCGGTAATACCTGTCTGGTTTAACAGGAGCTGGAGGTAAAGAATCTGGGTTGAGGCTGGCTTCTGTGCACACATCATCTAATATATCTAAGACAGGAGGGATAGCCAGAGGCCTATGCTGGGGGAGCAAAAGAAAATCCCTGAGCCTTTTCTTGGAATCTGAGTAATCTTGGCCTTCCCAGTGAAAGTGTTCCCTCAATGTATGTAGGGTTTCCCCAAAAGAGTAGTCGTCAGGGGGGGGGGGGGGACCGAGGAAATAGACTCCTCTGCATCAGAGTCTTCAAAAGGAGAATATGTATATTCCTGGTCCTCAGAATGTTCAGAGGTAATAGAGGCTTGATCTGAGGAAGGGTAGTCTTCCTCTAATCTGGGCCTTTTGTCCGAGGGGGGTTGAGAACCCCTGATAAGAGTAATCAAATCCTCAGCCATTTTAAGCATCTGTTTTTTAGGCATGGGGCCTTGAGAGGGGGTCTGAGGTCCTTGTTTTTTAGTTTTCATGGCTGCCTTAGATTTTGTAAAAGCCTTAATAGAGAAGGAGGAAGGCCTGAAGACACCTTGAGAAGTGGCAGGCCTGTCTAAACTCTGAGTTTCCCCCGCCAAGAGTGGCGTCTGTATCTGTAGTTGGAATGGGGGCCGAGGAGCCTGCGACCTCGGGCACAGAAGACACCGGTAATGAAGTGTCATCGGTACTCAGGGGCTGCGTAGGCGCCTCGCTGAGAACCGGAGAACCGGTAGTCAGCCTTAGCGTGGTGTCAGTAGAAGTCGCGGACCACGTATGTCGGTCCTTATCTTTGCGTCTTTTACTCAAAACAGGAGTCGGAGTATCCGACGACATAATATAATTAACTTTTTACCAAAATAGTGATGGGCGAACTCCGCCCGACGTTTAATAGTGCGTTTGTTGAATCTAGCACAAAAACGGCAGGCCGAGACGTCGTGGTCTGGGCCTAAGCAAGGAATACAAAAAGAGTGGAAATCCTTATGCGGTATTTGCTTCCCACATGAAATGCAATTATTAACTTTGTCTGACATCGGTCTGAGGCAAGAAAAGTTTCCCCAACGGGGTTCTTAGCTTTCAAGAAGACTTCGGCTGAAAATTTTTTGTAAATCTCAGGAGCTGGCTGACCGGCACTTGCGAACTGCTTCTGCTTCGGGCATCGCGCGGCAAGAAAGACTGAAGAAGATGGCGTCGGCTGGCTCTTTTATACCCCTGCCGCACTGACGTCAGGGAAGAAGCGACGACAACCGACGCCGGACCTAGACTTTGGAATTCGGCCGACCGAGGACCCGCCTGACGGCAGGATAACCCATCTGTTATGACTGCAGCTTTATGCACGATGAACATCCAAAGAACATACATTCACATCCGCAATACACCCTGACAGGCCATACTGCAGAACACAATCCCACAAACATATGAACATTAAAATGTGCGATACACATGTACAGAAATGTTACCGGCTCACACCCAGATAATGGTCTGGTCTGAACCGAGCCATCCAACCCCAACACACTTGGATACATAACTGAATACCCATCATCCCCTCCACAGCACACCCCCCACTTGCTGAACGTCCATCAAATCCATCCATACTTGGGCTGCTAGCTTGGCGCAGCCATATCTGCACATAGTGCCCCCTACCCACTCTAGTAGGCAGTTGCACCCTAGGCAGTCTCAGGCTTGCAAACTAGGTATCCCATGCATACATGCCCTACCACATTTTCGAATAGCCAGATGAATGGGGTCCGTTCACAATTTTTGGACATCCCTCATGGGATAGATGTCTGTTCTCAAGATTAGACTTTGTGGTATAACACGATGTCCAACCCCATTGACATCCGGGCAGTGGGCACAAGTCAGATTAGCAGTACCTGACCACAACCCTGCTCAGCCTCCACCAGGTCCTGCAGAACCTACAACCCGGGATTAAACACCTGACCGTGATGCACTTCTCCCCATGTGCATTATCGGGAATATATACCTTTCACATGTTCCCATGAAGCTTCCCCATAGCTATCTTCCAAAAAGTACATGTCCACAAATTGTATACCCCGTACAGGTTCCTCGTCATAATGATGCACACAACCCCTGTATACAAACGGTACAGGTACCTCCCGTATGCGGTTGTTCATATACATGACCATGTATAACTGATATGTAGTGATATATCTATAAATGTACATACTTATATTCGCATAGCTACACATCACAAATACATGCATATAAGTAGCTGTCAAGTATGTGTCCTATTCATAAATATGTATACTTGCAAATGTACATATATGCCTCTCAGAAACATATGAACAGTAACATGTACTATACATACATACACCAACCGACTGTCACATATGCTGCCAGTACTGTGGAATGCCTGTAGTAAAGTCATATATCCTAATTACCATCCATACAGAATGCATCATGCATGGTTTAGTGGTAGAACCAGTGACTATGCTGCTCCTGTTCCCGGGTCCAAGCCATGCAGGGGCTGCTAATTTTAAATGATGCCCACAATAATGGCAGTTGGAAACAGGGTGATTATGGTGCCTTAAAGCAGATGTAAGTGGGTATGCGCAACGGTAACTGGCAGTCATTCAACAGTATGGGAAATGTAAACAAGCATGTAGGTGTATATGCATGTGAATGTACAGATATATATATATATATATATATATATATATATCTAAAAACGCAAACCCCAAGGAGCTGTATATAGATCCAGAAGCAAACAAAGCTTTCGTCAACTCTCAGAGACTGGTTGCGAGTGCAAACGCTAGCAAACTGCTACTGGTTAGGATAAACACTTCATAAATTCCATAGAATGATGCATACACCTCTATCACCTCAAATAATTCCACCTGCATTAACCCTGACAATACCACTCGGCTATTAGGGGTAACCATTGACAACCATCTTAACTTTGATGAACAAATAAATAGTACTATTAAAGCTGTTAATAAAAAAATTGGGACACTCTATAGAATTAAACCTTTCCTTACCCCAGCGGCTAGAAAAACCATTGCTCAGACCCACCTGCTCTCCACCCTTTTTTATGCTTCGACTATTTATACCACACTATCTAAAAATAACATCAATAAACTCTCAACCTGTTATAACAGTATAGCTAGATTCATTAATGCAACTCCCCTTAGAACTCACCATTGTTATAACCTGAAACAACTAAATTGGCTAGAACTAAATAACCACCTACTTTATCAACAACTACTTATAATTCATAAAACCCTTCACTTCCCTGAAAATACTCCAAGCCTGGCTAGACTTATTTCTCCATATAAGAGCCTAAACACACTTCGTTCTGCCAACAAGTTTCTAGTATCCATAACTAAATCACATAATAAAGCTGGTGATGCACTATTTTCAAATTCGATAGGGAAACACTGGAATCTAATCCCTCAAGAAATAGCTACTCTTCAGTCCACCTCTCTGTTCAAAAGACAAATCAAAGCACACCTTACTTCTCAATGGCTATGTCCCTGTACCAATCCCGATTGAAAGTATGTCTCAATACACCTTATTATTTTTCCTCCCTGTCCCCTTACTGGCCCTACCTGAAGCTTGCTGGAGTTGAGAGTTGAACCCTAAGGGATGCCTATATTTCTTAATAACTTTAGTATGTAGTTCTTGTTTTTATTGTAAACTGACATAATATTTTTTTTATAAAATGTTATAGATATGCTCTCTTGTACCTTGTATAAATTTACTAAGATAATTGTTATAAATCACTGTAATTTTATCCATACTGGAGCTTTTCTCCCCGGGCCTCTACTGTAAACGGATATATGTCCAGCTAGACTAGCCCGGTCAACAAATGTAAAATAAAATAAAATAAAAATAAATAAAATAAATAGTGAATAATAAAATCACTTATTCACTAGTTGAAACTCCAAAACCAAGGTCACTGATGACACAAAATAACTATATAAAAAGATTTAATGAGTGAGCGCTTTCAAGGCAATAATGCCGCTTCATCAGACAAACAGTTCAAAATAGAGCAACAGAGTTTTAAATCACATAGGGTGTCGTCATCAACCAATCAGAAGACAACTCTCCCTTTAAAGTGCTACAACTTAAAATCACATTAGATCTTCGGTTTAATATACATAAAAAATTCCCTTTAAAAAACTACAGCTTAAAACCATGAGTCTATCATTTGGTAGAAAAACATCACATTTAAATATAACAAGTTTTCTGTAAACTCTTTGTGAGTTCTTTAAAATACTTATAAATCTCAAGGAGCGATATACAAAACCACATATATGCTAACCTCACAATTAAAATCAGGCTCAAAATGACAATAATAACTCTGAATAAGTAAAGCACAAAGCACATCTGTAGTATGTATTGTATATATCCTGTGAATCCTACTCCTATCAAAAAGTACTATGAATGAGCTAAAATAAATGAGCAAAACAAAGCTGTATAATGCGCTATACTATACGCAATGAATTGGGAGCATAGCAAGTGATACATGTAAATTCTGTGCACATGAACCATGTGGAAACACACAAGAGAAATAAACACATTATAAGACCTATATCATGACGGACTTATAAAAATGGATACAATGATAAATATAAATGAAAATACACAACTAAAAGATATAAGCAGGTGAAGAAATATAGGAAAATGTATGTGTGGATGTCTGTGTATATTTATCTCCTCAGTCTTCTGCTTTTTAAATGGGGTTTTAATGAAACTACTTCATTGAGACTTCTCCCTCTATGTGCCGCCAATCTTAATATCCAATTAAGTTCGGCTTCTTCTGTATTATTAGTAACATCTCCAAGCCTGTTGGATAACCTCTGTTGATATAATACCTGATATAAAAAAGTGTGTGATGCTCCAGTCTTCAAAGTATGCTTTGCCAAGGCACTACATTCATCTTGTCTCACTAGGCAATAATTATGATCACGAATCCGCTCTCTCAGTGACCTGTCCGTCTTTCCTATATAAAAACAAAAGCATTGTACACAATGTGCAACGTAAACAATATGTCTACTACTACATCGGGAATCTACCCTGATATCCCATAATCTACCAGTGTCCGGATGTTTAAAAAGTGGGATTCGTCTATATATGGACACTGGGAGCATTTGCCACACCTGCTGGTTCATTGGAGCCCCGTGTTATGTAATATGCCAGGAATTTGATGATTTTCACTTTGGCAAAGAAGTTGCTTCAAGCAGTGCATATTACTAAACGTAAAATTTGGTTCAATGCCCACTATATGTTTCACTTGATCATCGGCGGTGAGAATATTCCAATTTCTACCTACCGCCTGCATGATACGATGGACATTATTCCCATATGTTATCACAAAGGACTCACGCCGGGGTTGAGAAAATCTACTCCCGACATTTCTGTTATGTTCAGAAAAGAAAGGTTGAGCTCTAGTAGCTCTAATATGATCAATATTAGAATAAACCTTTCTAATTTCATTTAGGTGATACCCACGGCTAACTAAACCTTTTTCAGGTTGCAGTAATTCTGTATCAAACAGCTCTTCTGTACTTGATAGTCTGGACAAGCACATGGCTTGTCCTTTGATGATGTTATTGAAGATGTGCGGACTATGCATACTTCGCCTATGTAAGTACAAGGGCTTATAGCATGGTTTGCGATACACCCTCATGCATATCTTTCCTTCCTTCTTATACACATTGACATCTAAATAGTCAATGCTTTCAAAGGAATATTGGATCGTAAACTTAAGAAACGTGCTGATTTGGTTGATCTCTTGGTGGAATGCTAGTAGGGATTCTACCGATCCCTCCCATAAAAAAAACAAATCATCAACAAATCTCTTAAAAAATTTGATGCATGTGTTACCAATGATGTGTTTGATTTCAAAGGTGGCCATAACCAAATTTGCGTAGCTGTTTGCGCAGCTCGTCCCCATGGCCACCCCACTAATCTGTTTGTAGCATTTGTTGCAAAACAGAAACACATTATTATCTAAGACTAATTCCATGAGGAGACACAAAAAATCAGCCCTACATTGATCCAATTTCACATTTTCAATCAAAAACCACTTCAAATGCATTAGTCCTTCTTCATTGGGAATGCAGGTAAACAACGATGTAACGTCCATGGTGACAAATAGGACATTATCAACGTGAGATAGTGTTTTCATTCCCATGTACAGATCTTTTAAAAAATGTTCAGTATCCCTTAGCACATATTCATGTACATTTAAAAACTGTTTAAGTTCATGTTCCAAATAAATGGATACGGGCTCAGTCAACCACCCTGATCCCGATACAATGGGTCTAAATTCTGAAGAGTGCAAATTTTTGTGTATCTTTGGTAGTCCCGTTATTGTAGGTATTAAAGGAGTTTCAACCAGAAAATACTTGAATAATTCTTCACTGATAAAACCCATACACTTACATTCATGTAAACTGCAAAAAAATGTTACTTTGCATGGTATACACATCTTCAGGTGATATCACTCGATATGAGGCATTGTCTAGCAGCTGTAACATCTTATCAATATAATAATCACTGTCCAATACCACAACAGGTCCCCCCTTGTCTGCTGGTCGAATAATAATGTTTTGATTGTTTCGTAGACTCTTTAGAGCATCGAGCTCCATCTTAGTCAAATTACCTTTGGTGATATTATTGCTAAAGCACAAATCATCATATATGCTGTTCTCTACTGCTTTTAAAAAAACTTCCAAATTGGCCTGAAGATGAGGAGTAAAAGTACTTCTCCTTCTAAACTCTGTTGGAGGTATGGTATCATGCTCTCCTGCTCTACTGTTGAATAACAGTTTGAGTGCTATTCTATGAACAAACAACCTAAGAGACAGAATAGCTTGACTTACGTCAACATTTGATGTAGGTATAAAAGATAACCCTCTGTTGAGAACTGCATATTCATATTCAGTTAGATTATATTTGGAAATATTAAAAACTAAAGATTGGGATTCCAGTACCTTTGCAATGTGTTTTGCTGGACTGGTGGGAGTTCCTTCCTCTTGGCTCCTCTGTCGATGTCCATATCCAGAGATCTCTTTCTCCCTGCCCGGATAGGTAGTGGAAAATCCGATGTATTCTGCATCTCCAGTTGTATTTTTCTTCTTACACTGCTAGATAGACTCTGTTTGCTGCTCTGTGCCCCCATATTCATGTTCAGTTGGGGCTCAATCTGATTCCCGAAGGTCTCATTGGGCGTGGTATATACTGAGTCAGCAGCTCTTGGAGATGTAACTTGAGTCAATAATGGACCATTGTCCACTTTAACCTGCTCCTCATTCCTTTGTTCCTCTAATTGACTGGACACTGAACCACAAGACTCATTAACCATCCCTGTGTGCTCTATTGGTTGAACAGGTCTTCCATTAGCGTTAACAATAGACGTAACAGATGTATTATTCAATCGATTCCGTTCCACTGTCTCTGGTTTACGTTTCTCTTGATTATTACCGGTATCACCTCTTTCACCAACATTGCTGGCCCTAGGCCACACAAAAACATTGTTACTGGCGAAATCATTGGCATCCCTCGAAAGCTTCTTACGCTTATTGGCTAGCAGGTTATTCTCATACCACATAACACGATCTAATAATTCCTGCATGTATATCTCCATATCATCAAAGCCACATAATTCTATAAGCTTTTCTTGATGTTTAAATATACTATCTTTAAGTTCATTTTCTATGGGTCTAAAAAAGTCAATTAACAATGATATATATTCACTGCTTGCACGCAAATTTATTTGCTGCCATTTAGCAAGTAGCATAGGGTAGGTATTCCCATAGGTGGGCATTGTCAAAATACGAAGACCACGGGGTATCACCCCATTGTTGAGACAGGCCTCCATATGGAAGCGCTGAGCCCTTAGTCTTTTGAATCTATACAAATCATTTTCGATATCCTGTTTTGCATTTCTAATACCATACTCATTTCTTTCGTTACCTTTGGTGTTGGTACTGACCCACAAGTGGATTATTCATGTCGTCCAAAAGATTTCTAAGCCTTACATTCGTTGAAATAACTCTGGCTGTAGGCTGCTCTTCCATGTTGCTAGCTCCTTCCATACCCCATTCGTGAAAATGTAGAACACACCAAAACCCGCAAACAACAGATAAAAACGCAAACCCCAAGGAGCTGTATATAGATCCAGAAGCAAACGAAGCTTTCGTCAACTCTCAGAGACTGGTTGCGAGTGCAAACGCTAGCAAACTGCTATTGGTTAGGATAAACACTTCATAAATTCCATAGAATGATGCATACACCTCGATAAATAGTGAATAATAAAATCACTTATTCACTAGTTGAAACTCCAAAACCAAGGTCACTGATGAAACAAAATAACTATATAAAAAGATTTAATGAGTGAGCGCTTTCAAGGCAATAACGCCGCTTCATCAGACAAACAGTTCAAAATAGAGCAACAGAGTTTTAAATCACATAGGGTGTCGTCATCAACCAATCAGAAGACAACTCTCCCTTTAAAGTGCTACAACTTAAAATCACATTAGATCTTCGGTTTAATATACATAAAAAATTCCCTTTAAAAAACTACAGCTTAAAACCATGAGTCTATCATTTGGTAGAAAAACATCACATTTAAATATAACAAGTTTTCTGTAAACTCTTTGTGAGTTCTTTAAAATACTTATAAATCTCAAGGAGCGATATACAAAACCACATATATGCTAACCTCACAATTAAAATCAGGCTCAAAATGACAATAATAACTCTGAATAAGTAAAGCACAAAGCACATCTGTAGTATGTATTGTATATATCCTGTGAATCCTACTCCTATCAAAAAGTACTATGAATGAGCTAAAATAAATGAGCAAAACAAAGCTGTATAATGCGCTATACTATACGCAATGAATTGGGAGCATAGCAAGTGATGCATGTAAATTCTGTGCACATGAACCATGTGGAAACACACAAGAGAAATAAACACATTATAAGACCTATATCATGACGGACTTATAAAAATGGATACAATGATAAATATAAATGAAAATACACAACTAAAAGATATAAGCAGGTGAAGAAATATAGGAAAATGTATGTGTGGATGTCTGTGTATATTTATCTCCTGAGTCTTCTGCTTTTATAATGGGGTTTTAAAGAAACTATTTCATTTAAACCCCTTCCTCTGTGTGCTGCTAACCTTAATATCCAACTAAGTTCAGCTTCTTCTGTGTTATTAGTAACATCTCCTAACCTGTTTGATAACTTCTGTTGATACAATACTTGATATAAAAAAGTGTGTGATGCTCCAGTCTTCAAAGTATGCTTTGCCAAGGCACTACATTCATCTTGTCTCACTAGGCAATAATTATGACCACGAATCCGCTCTCTCAGTGACCTGTCCGTCTTTCCTATATAAAAACAAAAGCATTGTACACAATGTGCAACGTAAACAATATGTCTACTACTACATCGGGAATCTACCCTGATATCCCATAATCTACCAGTGTCCGGATGTTTAAAAAAGTGGGATTCGTCTATATATGGACACTGGGAGCATTTGCCACACCTGCTGGTTCATTGGAGCCCCGTGTTATGTAATATGCCAGGAATTTGATGATTTTCACTTTGGCAAAGAAGTTGCTTCAAGCAGTGCATATTACTAAACGTAAAATTTGGTTCAATGCCCACTATATGTTTCACTTGATCATCGGCGGTGAGAATATTCCAATTTCTACCTACCGCCTGCATGATACGATGGACATTATTCCCATATGTTATCACAAAGGACTCACGCCGGGGTTGAGAAAATCTACTCCCGACATTTCTGTTATGTTCAGAAAAGAAAGGTTGAGCTCTAGTAGCTCTAATATGATCAATATTAGAATAAACCTTTCTAATTTCATTTAGGTGATACCCACGGCTAACTAAACCTTTTTCAGGTTGCAGTAATTCTGTATCAAACAGCTCTTCTGTACTTGATAGTCTGGACAAGCGCATGGCTTGTCCTTTGATGATGTTATTGAAGATGTGCGGACTATGCATACTTCGCCTATGTAAGTACGAGGGCTTATAGCATGGTTTGCGATACACCCTCATGCATATCTTTCCTTCCTTCTTATACACATTGACATCTAAATAGTCAATGCTTTCAAAGGAATATTGGATCGTAAACTTAAGAAACGTGCTGATTTGGTTGATCTCTTGGTGGAATGCTAGTAGGGATTCTACCGATCCCTCCCATAAAAAAAACAAATCATCAACAAATCTCTTAAAAAATTTGATGCATGTGTTACCAATGATGTGTTTGATTTCAAAGGTGGCCATAACCAAATTTGCGTAGCTGTTTGCGCAGCTCGTCCCCATGGCCACCCCACTAATCTGTTTGTAGCATTTGTTGCAAAACAGAAACACATTATTATCTAAGACTAATTCCATGAGGAGACACAAAACATCAGCCCTACATTGATCCAATTTCACATTTTCAATCAAAAACCACTTCAAATGCATTAGTCCTTCTTCATTGGGAATGCAGGTAAACAACGATGTAACGTCCATGGTGACAAATAGGACATTATCAACGTGAGATAGTGTTTTCATTCCCATGTACAGATCTTTTAAAAATGTTCAGTATCCCTTAGCACATATTCATGTACATTTAAAAACTGTTTAAGTTCATGTTCCAAATAAATGGATACGGGCTCAGTCAACCACCCTGATCCCGATACAATGGGTCTAAATTCTGGCGAGTGCAAATTTTTGTGTATCTTTGGTAGTCCCGTTATTGTATGTATTAAAGGAGTTTCAACCAGAAAATACTTGAATAATTCTTCACTGATAAAACCCATACACTTACATTCATGTAAACTGCAAAAAATGTTACTTTGCATGGTATACACATCTTCAGGTGATATCACTCGATATGAGGCATTGTCTAGCAGCTGTAACATCTTATCAATATAATAATCACTGTCCAATACCACAACAGGTCCCCCCTTGTCTGCTGGTCGAATAATAATGTTTTGATTGTTTCGTAGACTCTTTAGAGCATCAAGCTCCATCTTAGTCAAATTACCTTTGGTGATATTATTGCTAAAGCACAAATCATCATATATGCTGTTCTCTACTGCTTTTAAAAAAACTTCCAAATTGGCCTGAAGATGAGGAGTAAAAGTACTTCTCCTTCTAAACTCTGTTGGAGGTATGGTATCATGATCTCCTGCTCTACTGTTGAATAACAGTTTGAGTGCTATTCTATGAACAAACAACCTAAGAGACAGAATAGCTTGACTTACGTCAACATTTGATGTAGGTATAAAAGATAACCCTCTGTTGAGAACTGCATATTCATATTCAGTTAGATTATATTTGGAAATATTAAAAACTAAAGATTGGGATGCCAGTACCTTTGCAATGTGTTTTGCTGGACTGGTGGGAGTTCCTTCCTCTTGGCTCCTCTGTCGATGTCCATATCCAGAGATCTCTTTCTCCCTGCCCGGATAGGTAGTGGAAAATCCGATGTATTCTGCATCTCCAGTTGTATTTTTCTTTTTACACTGCTAGATAGACTCTGTTTGCTGCTCTGTGCCCCCATATTCATGTTCAGTTGGGGCTCAATCTGATTCCCGAAGGTCTCATTGGGCGTGGTATATACTGAGTCAGCAGCTCTTGGAGATGTAACTTGAGTCAATAATGGACCATTGTCCACTTTAACCTGCTCCTCATTCCTTTGTTCCTCTAATTGAATGGACACTGAACCACAAGACTCATTAACCATCCCTGTGTGCTCTATTGGTTGAACAGGTCTTCCATTAGCGTTAACAATAGACGTAACAGATGTATTATTCAATCGACTCCGTTCCACTGTCTCTGGTTTATGTTTCTCTTGATTATTACCGGTATCACCTCTTTCACCAACATTGCTGGCCCTAGGCCACACAAAAACATTGTTACTGGCGAAATCATTGGCATCCCTCGAAAGCTTCTTACGCTTATTGGCTAGCAGGTTATTCTCATACCGCATAACACGATCTAATAATTCCTGCATGTATATCTCCATATCATCAAAGCCACATAATTCTATAAGCTTTTCTTGATGTTTAAATATACTATCTTTAAGTTCATTTTCTATGGGTCTAAAAAAGTCAATTAGCAATGATATATATTCACTGCTTGCGCGCAAATTTATTTGCTGCCATTTAGCAAGTAGCATAGGGTAGGTATTCCCATAGGTGGGCATTGTCAAAATACGAAGACCACGGGGTATCACCCCATTGTTGAGACAGGCCTCCATATAGAAGCGCTGAGCCCTTAGTCTTTTGAATCTATACAAATCATTTTCGATATCCTGTTTTGCATTTCTAATACCATACTCATTTCTTTCGTTACCTTTGGTGTTGGTACTGACCCACAAGTGGATTATTCATGTCGTCCAAAAGATTTCTAAGCCTTACATTCGTTGAAATAACTCTGGCTGTAGGCTGCTCTTCCATGTTGCTAGCTCCTTCCATGCCCCATTCGTGAAAATGTAGAACACACCAAAACCCGCAAACAACAGATAAAAACGCAAACCCCAAGGAGCTGTATATAGATCCAGAAGCAAACGAAGCTTTCGTCAACTCTCAGAGACTGGTTGCGAGTGCAAACGCTAGCAAACTGCTATTGGTTAGGATAAACACTTCATAAATTCCATAGAATGATGCATACACCTCGATAAATAGTGAATAATAAAATCACTTATTCACTAGTTGAAACTCCAAAACCAAGGTCACTGATGACACAAAATAACTATATAAAAAGATTTAATGAGTGAGCGCTTTCACGGCAATAACGCCGCTTCATCAGACAAACAGTTCAAAATAGAGCAACAGAGTTTTAAATCACATAGGGTGTCGTCATCAACCAATCAGAAGACAACTCTCCCTTTAAAGTGCTACAACTTAAAATCACATTAGATCTTCGGTTTAATATACATAAAAAATTCCCTTTAAAAAACTACAGCTTAAAACCATGAGTCTATCATTTGGTAGAAAAACATCACATTTAAATATAACAAGTTTTCTGTAAACTCTTTGTGAGTTCTTTAAAATACTTATAAATCTCAAGGAGCGATATACAAAACCACATATATGCTAACCTCACAATTAAAATCAGGCTCAAAATGACAATAATAACTCTGAATAAGTAAAGCACAAAGCACATCTGTAGTATGTATTGTATATATCCTGTGAATCCTACTCCTATCAAAAAGTACTATGAATGAGCTAAAATAAATGAGCAAAACAAAGCTGTATAATGCGCTATACTATACGCAATGAATTGGGAGCATAGCAAGTGATACATGTAAATTCTGTGCACATGAACCATGTGGAAACACACAAGAGAAATAATATATATATATATATATATATATATATACAGAACAAACATGGGCACAAGAAAGCATTCATAACGAATGCGAAGGAAAACAGCAGCGGAATACCCATATTATCTAGTGCTTGACATATCAAGCTGGCCAGAGTTGAGCAAACCCCCTGCGTCTCTAACCACAGGTAGGATGCTAACAGTGGAACTAGGTCTGTCCATGTGGTAAGTCTGACTTTCAAATGGGTACAGGGCAGTCCCGGCCCCAATCGGACAAGCCTAAAACCAGATGACCATATGAACACTCTGACCATCATATGAACATATGTGCCAGGACTATAGGCTTGTGAAGTCAGAATATACTTGGAGTGAGTCAACATGCAGGACGGGCCCAGAGCAGTAGGGAATGGCGCATGTGTAGTGGTGTGGTTTTCCTAACTGGAGAATGGATGCCTGCTGTGTTAGTGACGTGTTGAGGTGTGTGTACGGATAACTATGAACTATGGGTATACATATAAATGAAGCAGCATACCAATAGTGTAGTGGTTAGAGCATCCGCTTAATGAACAGGCATTCATGGTTCAAGTTTGACTATAGCACATATCATTTTCCATGTGGAATGAATGTCGTCCTGCTGTAAAACCGATATAATAACATGTAAAAGTGAACTTGAGTATCGCATGGGACTTTTAACCAGATCATTTCAATCAAAGTGGTACTGTCATAATGAGTAAGGCACAAGTAAGCACAAATAAGCGGCAGTAAACATATATAACAAACAGTAAAGCATATGCGACTGCGCTTGCACGGGTGTAAGCAGCATCCAGCACAGGAAATGTATATAAGTATGTACAGATGTAATATATATATATATATAGGTTCATAGGTTCATAGGTTCATACTAGGCTATCTGCCCGAGGGCATTTACAAGCCTAGCCCATCGTTTTGTGGCTTACGCCACCCCTTTAGTATGGGGAACTATACCCATTATTTTGCTGTGCCTCTGTCGAGCAGTGACACTGAGGTAATCCCTGGGGTATATATGCGATCTCCCATCCATTGGTCAAGATTTCTCTTGAACAAGGCCAGCGAGGTGCTCTGCCTCACATGTACCGGGATTTTGTTCCACAGCATAGGAGTCTTTGGGTGATGAATCTACTCCTCCAGCACGCCCTATTAATAGCCGTGTCGAGGTTTAAGTCTCCCGCCTTGTGGCTCTGATGGATCTGGATTTTTGAGGTGAAGCATATTCATCAAATCTGGGTTTGACATGGCCTTGTATGTTAGGCAAAGGTCACCTCTGAGCAGCGTGTTTACTGAATAGAGCTGGAGTTCTTTCAGTCGGGCAGCATAGGATAGATTTTGAGACCCTTTATCCTTTTGGTGAGGAACTTTGTGGCCTCCAGCTGCTGCAAGTGTCGGGTCAGATACATTCCGAATGGGGCATTGTACTCAATCATTGGTCTGATGAGTGATGAGTAAAGGGAGACTATAACCTCCCTTGATCTAGATGAGAATCCCTTCATGATAAGGTGGGCAATGTAGAAGGTCTTCCTAACTACTTTAGCTACATGGGTGTCGAATGACAGACTACTATCAACCTGGGTCCCCAGGTCCCTGATAACTTCTTCTGTGCTCAGTGGATTGCCACCTATTCGGTAGCTAGGGGTAACCTTGTTTTTCCCGAAGGGTATGACTATGCATTTTGGCATTTAACTTTAGGCCGTGGCTCTGGCACCAGTTATCCGCTTCTGTGAGACCCTTCTGAAGGATATCTGTGTCAGATGTGTTTTCTACTATGGCCCAGTTTGCAGTCATCTGCAAACTTTGTCAGCCATAACCCTCCTGTGTTTGCTTGTACTTCGGAAAAGTAGATGCCAAACAAGAGTGGGCCCAGGACTGAGCCCTGTGGGACACCACTTGTGACAGGCTTTGAGTCTGACATGGCGCCAGCAACTCTGACCCTGTGGGTTCTGTTACTCAGCCAGTTTGCAACCCATCTTGTGATGTATGGGTTAACATTTAAGCTGATGAGTTTTTCAATGATACCCGAGTGGGGTATTGTATCGAAGGCCTTAGCCAGATCGAGGTAGGCTGTATGGACTGCCTTTCCCTCATCAATGGCTTTGGTGACTGTTTCGAAAAAGTCAACCAAGTTTAAAAGGCATGATCTGCCTTTGACAAAGCCAAACTGGGTTGGATCCAAAGTCTGCAAATTCCCTATGTCTTTATTTATGAGGTCCATTATGATCCTCTCCATGGCTTTGCAGATAAGGCTTGTCAAGCTAATGGGCCGGTAATTTCCAGGGTCGGTGGAGGCACCGCCTTTGTGAAGTGGGACCACAGTTGCAGTGCACCACCCCCTGGGTACGTATCCAGAGGTAAGACTTTGATTAAACAGCTGTCCTAGCTGTGGGTTTAATTCCTCATTGAGTTCGTGGAGCACACAGCCGGGACACCATCAGGTCCCATGGATGCTGTGTTTTTGCTTTGGAGAGAGCAGTTCTCACTTGGGCGCTGGAGATGTTTGGGGGCTGCAATCGCTTGGTATAGATATCTCTCCTTTGGGGAGGGGAGAAGTTTGCACTGAACCTGTCAGCCAGTATGTTGGCAATGTCTGTAGGATCAGTAATCTTCACATCATTTTGAACTAGTTCTGAGCATATCTGGGAGTTTCCTCCTAGGTTTCTAACATAGCTAAAGAAGGCCTTATGATTGTCTTTGAGTCTTTAGCTATTTTTCTCGAAATTTGCTTTGGATGATTTTATGAGAGCTCTTAGTTTTTACTTATAGTGATCAAGGGTGTCTTACCTTTAAGGATTTTGCTCTATCTTGTAGTAGCTTCCTCCTTTTGTTGTAGAGTTTGTTTATGGCTGGGGTCCACCAGACTGGACGCTTGCCTTTGGTACAAAGAGTCTTTGTTTTGCTTGGGATTGCCTTATCCATGCAGTCCTGCAGGTGCTGGTAGAAGGCATTTGTAAGTGATTCAGCGGCTTGAGTACTGTTTTCCGCCGCTCGGGGCCTTAAAGGAGACCACACTAGTCTTTAGAAGTGTGAAGTCGGCTTTTGAGAAGTTCTTTACTGTGGTCTTTTTATTTCAGGTGGGGTGGGATGAGGACCTCCAGCGAGATTAGTTTGTGATCTGATCTCACCAGTGAGGGGTATACTCGGTGTTGAACATTGTGCTCCCATGTTCGTGATGATGAGATCAAGTATGTTATCTCCTCTTGTGGGAATGGTGACTAGTTGTTCCATGGCATGTGAGTTTATGAATTCCAGGAACTTTTGGGCTAGGGTGTTTGGGCTTGAGTAGTGTTCCCAGTCTATATTTGGGTAGTTGAAGTCACCTAGTATGATGGTGTTTGGTGATACATTTATCCCCTCTAGTGTTTTCAGGAAGGCCATGTGAGGTTCCTGAGTTTGTGAGGGTGGCCTGTAACATGCTACAATTTGCAGAGCAGTCTTGCCTACGGTTAATTGCACCTGGATGGTCTCCGATGCATCATGCGTTGCCACAAGTCTTGAGGT